>NC_041380.1:287315370-287343442 GCF_002162155.2 Triticum dicoccoides | reverse complement strand
GCTCCATCGACCTCAACCTTGACTACATATATTCACTTTCGGGGAGAAAAAAACCAGAGAGAAGGATTCATCACGTTTTACGATACGGAGCCGCCGCCAAGCCCTAAACTCTCTCGAGAGGGCTGATCTGGAGTCCGTTCGGAGCTGCCGCAAAGTCATCATCAACCTTCCTCCATCACCAATTTCATGATGCTCACCGCCGTGCATGAGTAATTCCATCGTAGGCTTGCTGGACGGTGATGGGTTGGATGATATTTATCATGTAATCGAGTTAGTTTTGTTAGGGTTTGATTCCTAGTATCCACTATGTTCTGAGATTGATGTTGCTATGACTTTGCAATGCTTAATGCTTGTCACTATGGCCCGAGTGCTATGATTTCAGATCTAAACCTACTATGTTTTCATCAATATATTGGAGTTCTTGATCCTATCTTGCAAGTCTATAGTCACCTATTATGTGTTATGATCCGTTAACCCCGAAGTGACAATAATCGGGATACTTACCGGTGATGACCGTAGTTTGAGGAGTTCATGTATTCACTATGTGTTAATGTTTTGGTCTGGTACTCTATTAAAAGGAGGCCTTAATATCCCTTAGTTTCCAATAGGACCCCGCTACCACGGGAGGGTAGGACAAAAGATGTCATGCAAGTTCTTTTCCATAAGCACGTATGACTATATTCAGAATACATGCCTACATTACATTGATGAACTGGAGCTAGTTCTGTGTCACCCTAGGTTATGACTATTACATGATCGATTGCATCCGGCATAATTCTCCATTACCGATCCAATGCCTACGAGCTTTTCATATATTGTTCTTCTCTTATTTACTTTTCCGTTGCTACTGTTACAATCACTACAAAACCCAAAAATATTACTTTAGCTACCGTTACCTTTTGCTATCGTTACCACTACTATCATATTACTTTGCTACTAAACAATTTGCTGCAGATATTAAGATTCCAGGTGTGGTTGAATTGACAACTCAGCTGTTAATACTTGATAATATTCTTTGGCTCCCCATGTGTCGATCAATAAATTTGGGTTGAATACTCTACCCTCGAAAACTGTTGCGATCCCCTATACTTGTGGGTTATCACTTTGTGGCGGCGGCTGCTGCTGTTGTTTGAGGGAGAGAGGGGGTCCGGGGCCAGCCTTATAAACGGCTGGGAGGGGCAAGGCGGCTTGCGGGAGGGGCAAGGCAAGGCGGCGGCGGAGGCAGAGTCCGGCGTGGACACGGGCACAGCGGCGGCGGCACGGAGTCCCGAGCTCGGAGGCGAGCGCGCGGTGGATTGGGCCAGCTGGGCTGAGCGCGGCATAGTTCGGTCGGCCCGAACTAATTTTTTAAACAATTTTTCCAGAGAGACGAAAAATACGAAAAACATAATAAAAATATTTTTAAAAATTCTAGAAAAATTCACATAATCCCCTCCTAATATTTGGACTAATGTGAACATTTTTCTGGACATAAATTCCTAAAATAAAAACTAACATTTTAGTACTAATAATAGATAAACTTGCAAATAAAAATTAATTAAAAATATTTTTATTCAAAATTAAATTTCTAATATTTCTTTGCTATTTTTGAAGAAGTCATATTATCTTTTCTCATTATTTTATTTATTTTAAATTATTGGAAAAAATATTTTGAATAAATCACTTTGATCCAATTTGCCAATTTTCAAAATTCAAAAATGGATTTTTGAGAAAACCTACAACTCTCTCAATTGGTTCTTGAGTTGCTTAAGGTTTTTAGGATCAAAATACAAATAAAACATTCGAAAATGCACAAATGATGATTCCGTATAAATGATCTAAATAACATCTGAATTGAAAATGGGAATGTTACATATTTTCCTCAAAGTAAAAAACAAGCAAAAAACAGCAACTCGCACTAGGCACTATGTCAATAGGTTAGTCCTAAAAAATGATATAAAATTGCTATAAAATGATTGTAAAACATCCTAGAATGATAATATAACAGCATGGAACGATAAAAAAGTATAGATATGTTGGTGATGTATCAGCATCCCAAGCTTAATTCCTGCTCTTCCTTGAGTAGGTAAATGATAAAAACAGATTTTTTTGATGTGGAATGCTGCCTATCATCTCCATCACATATTCTTTTCTTCTGTAGCATGGACATTTGGACTTTTTATATGATTCAAAGCAATAGTCTAGTTTTGACATGAAGATTTCAATACTCAAGCATATCAACAAGCCACCATGTCTTTCAAAATATCAACACTAAAGCAAGTTATCCCTAGCCCATTATGCTCAATCATTGATCCATTCATAAAACACACTCGCATATTAGATACAACCAATGCTCAAGTAAGATCATAGTGCCCTTAGTTGGTGCTTTATAAGAGAAGATGGAGACTCAATAAAAATAAAAATTGCATAAAGTAAATAGAAAGGCCCTTCGTAGAAGGAAGTAGGGATTTGTAGAGGTGCCAGAGCTCAAAGTATAAAAAGATAGAGATAAAACATTTTGGGTGGTATGCCTTTCCTGTCAACAAAAATGATCGAGTAGTTCCCAATACTTTCCATGCTAGATATATCATAGGCAGTTCCCAAATAGAAAATAAAAGTTTATTCCTTTTTCCACCATACTTTCACATTCCATGGCTAACCGAAACCACGGTTACCATCCATACCAACACTTTCCAAGGAATTTATTATTTGACAACATAAAGTAAATTCATTTTTCATTTCGGGATTGGGAATCCCTAATACCTTTGTTGTACTCTTGTGCAATGTCAAGTGAATAGACACTTGATGTCTACTACGCAACTTTATTCTTGTAGACACATGTTGGGCCTCCAAGCGCAGAGTTCTCTAGGACAGTAGCAATTTTCCCTCAAGTGGATGACCTAAGGTTTATCAATCCATGGGAGGCGTAGGATGAAGATGGTCTCTCTCAAACAATCCTGCAACCAAATAATAAAAATTCTCTTGTGTCCCCAACACACCAAATACAATGTAATTTGTATAGGTGCACTAGTTTGGTGAAGAGATGGTGGTAGAAGTGTAGTAATGATTGTAGATATTGATTTTTGTAAGAGGACCAATAAAAACAACAAGGTAGGAATTGATAAAACGGAGCACAAATTGTATTGCAATGCTTGAAAATGAGGTCTAGGGTCCATACTTTCGCTAGTGCAATCTATCAACAATGCTAATATAATTGGATCATATAATCGACCCTCAACGTGTGATGAAGAATCACTCCAAAGTTCCTATCTAGCGGAGAACATAAGAAGAAATTGTTTGTAGGGTACGAAACGACCTCGAAGCTATTATTTACGATCGATCTATCCAAGAGTTTGTACTAAAATAACACCAAATAATTTCAGATTCATAATACTCAATCCAACACAAATAACCTCAAAGAGTGCCCCAAGATTTCTACCAAAGAAGTAAAGACAAGAACGTGCATCGACCCTTATGTGTAGATTACCCCAATGTCACCTCGGGAATCCGCGAGTTGAGTGCCAAAACATATATCAAGTGAATCAAAATAATACCCCATTGTCACCATGGGTATTCATATGCAAGACATATATCAAGTGCTCTCAAATCCATAAAAAGTATTCAATCCGATAAAATGAAATCTCAAAGGGAAAATTCAATTCACAACAAGATAGAGAGGGGAAAACACCATATGATCCAACTATATTAACAAAGCCCACGATACATCAAGATTGTGACATCTCAAGAACACGAGAGAGAGAGAGAGAGAGAGAGAGAGAGATTAAACACATAGCTATTGGTACAAACCCTCAGCCCCGAGGGCTACTCCCTCCTCATCGTGGTGGCCCCGGGATGATGAAGATGGCCACTGGTGATGATTCCCCCCTCCGGCATGGTGCCGGAACGGGGTCTAGATTGGTTTCTCATGGCTACAGAGGCTTGCGGTGGCGAAACTTCTGATCTAGGGTTACCCCCAGGATTTTTGGAATATTTGACTATTTATAGGGTGAACAGGGGTATGGAAGGCCATCGAGGTGAACCCACTTGGGCGCTCCTGGGCCCCCAGGCGCGCCCTGGTGGGTTGTGCCCCCTCGGGGCACCCCTAGGTGCTGCTCTGGCTCGTTGGATGTCTTCGGGTCCATAAAATCCACAAAAAGTTTCGCGGTGTATGGACTCGGTTTGATATTGATTTCCTGCATAAAAACAAGCAAAAACAGCAACTGGCACTGGGCACTGGGTCAATAGGTTAGTCCCAAAAAATGATACAAACTTGCTATAAAATGATTGTAATACAACCAAGAATGATAATATAACAGCACGCATACTTCATAAATTATTGATACGTTGGAGACGTATCAGCATCCCCAAGATTAATTCGTACTTTTCCTCGAGTAGGTAAATGATAAAAGAAATAATTTATGAAGTGTGAATGCTAGCAAAGTGCACAGGTTTGATTAATGATAATTCAATCACTTTCTCTAGTATCATAATAGCAACCCTTTCTCGTAAAACTCATTATGACAAAGTAGCAACCAATTCACATGTTAAGGTTCAAAAAATGAATTCTCTTGAAACTCAATAACCTATATTCTTAGTCACCAAACAATTGCAATTCAACTTATTCAACAGAGTCTAAGTAAGAGCTCCACATACTCAACCATCATATAGTCTTCTATGATTGCTAACACTCACTGCATACACATGACCAAAACATTTCAACTGGACACATAGAAATATAGGGGCTTATAATTTCGCCTCCCAACGTATTCACCTCAAGGGTGCTGCCAATAATAATAACTCATGCTACCCATATCCAACTGGATATATGTGCCTAGATCTTTCCTCACCACATGATGCTTGCCAAAAGAGAAAAATAAAAGGAATAGAGAGAAAAACCTTGATTCTTGTTTGGAAGCAAATACATAAAAGTAAAAGGTAGGCCCTTCGCAAAGGGAAGCAGAGGTTGCCATGCGCTTTTTGTTTGTATGCTCAATCCCTTGGTGCAAAAGAACATCACGTTATATTGCCCCTTATGATAGCAACCTTTATTATGCAGTTTGTCTCTTTTATTCTATGCCATCACAAGTTCGTACAACACTCAATTTTCTCTTACACTAAATGATCTAACACTTTTTGAAGCAATTTTTATTGCCTTATTGCACCGATGACAACTTACTTGAAGGATCTTACTCAATCCTTAGGTAGGTATGGTGGACTCTTGAAAATAAGATTTGGGTTTAAGGGTTTTTGGATGCACAAGTAGTATCTCTACTTGGTGCAGGATTTTTGGCTAGCAAAGATGGGGGCAAGCACCACATGTTGAAGGATCTATGACAATATAACTTCTATGTGAATATGAACAAACATAAATCATTACGTTGTCTTCCTTGTACAATGTCAACAATTTTGGCATATAATATTTTGATGGGGGCTCACATTCACAAAAGATTTCGAAGATAGTGTATTTGCAAGTGAAAGTTCTCTTCCTTCTACTAATCATTCATGAATTGCTTCTATGACCAATATTGTGATTGTCAAACTTCAAAAGATTTCACTTTATAAACTCAATGTGAAGCCACCACTAGGAATGATATGAACATATAATTTCAGCTTCACTATATTCAATTTATTCAACAATTTACTCATAGGATATAAGTGAAGCACAAGATTAAATTACAAGCTACTCCAAAAAGATATAAGTGAAGATCAAATGAGTAGTTAAGTAAATAGGTAGCTATGTGAGGACACTCTCTTATTTAAAAAGTTTCAGATCTAAGTATTTTATTAAAACAACAAGCAAAACAAAATAAAATGAAATTCCAACAATAGCACACATCATGTGAAGAAGCAAAAACTTCGGATCAACCGATACTAACCAATAATTGTTGATGAAGGAAAGTGGGATGCCTAATGGGGCATCCCCAAGCTTAGATGTTTGAGACTTCTTGGAATATTAAATTGGGATGCCTTGGGCATCCCCAAGCTTGAGCTCTTGTGTTTTCTTCATTCTTCTCATAACACGGTTTCCCTACTTCTTAAAAACTTCATACACACAGAACTCAACAAGAACTCGTGAGATAAGTTAGTATAAACCAATGCGAAAACCTTATCATTATCTACTATAGCAAATCACTAAAATTATTATTCAAAATTGCATACTAAATTCCTCTTCATATGTAGTACTCCTATCCTCAAATATAATCATTAAACAAGCAAACATATGCAAACATAACAACAATTTGCCAAAACAGTACAGTCTGTAAAGAATGCAAGAGTATCAATACTTCTTTAACACAAAAAATTATGAAAATTTACCACAACGTAGAAAATTTATCAGAACTTATTTTGCAAAAAGTTTCAACATTTTATCACATTCTGACATTTCTCGGGAATTTTTGCACAATCGATAAACTTTCTGTTTTGAAACAGCAACTCATATACTTGCAAAATAAGCATGGTGAAGGCTATATCCTTGACATTTTTATTGAAATTAAATATGAAAAAACATTATTATAAATATCAGCAAGCAAATCAAAACAAAATAAAATGATGCTCCAAGAAAAACTCATATCATGTGACGAATGAAAACATAGCTCCAAGTGAGGTTACTGATATTGTTGGAGACGAAAGAGGGGATGCCTTTCGGGGAATCCCCAAGCTTAGTTGCTTGGATATTCCTTCAATATTACCTTGGTTCTACCTTGGTAATCCCCAAGCTTAGGGTCTTGTCACTCCTTGTTCTCCTCATATTGATATCTCACCCAAAACTTGAAAACTTCAATCACACAAAACTTAACGGAACTTCGTGAGATAGGTTAGTACGATAAAGACAAATAATTCACTTTGGTACTGTCAAAGACAAGATTCATAATTGTTCTCACCCAATTCCTACTGTACCTTATCATTTCCACTATTTATATTGAGCAATATAAGCCATAGAAACTAGGAAGCAAGCAAACTATGCATTGAAAACAGAATCTGTCAAAAACAGAACAGTCTATAGTAATATGTACTCCAACCATACTTATGCTACTCCAAATATTCTGAACAATTAGTACAAACTAGGAAATTTGTCTATTAATCTTTTACAAAAAGAATTAGTATTTTATCACGCTTCTGTCAAAAATGAGAATTGTTTTCTTGAGCACACAAGTTTCTGTTTTTCAGCAAGATCAAATCAACTATCACCACAGACCATCCCAACGGTCTTACTTGGCACTTTATTGAAACGAAAGCAATAAAACATGATTACTACAGTAGCATAATCATGTGAACACACAAAAACAGTAGGTAAAAGTGTTGGGTTGTCTCCCAACAAGTGCTCTTCTTTAATGCCTTTTAAGCTAGGCATGATGAGTTCAATGATGCTCACATAAAAGATAAGGATTGAAACATAACAAGAGCATCATTAATCATAAGTTCCTCTCTCATAATAATTTTCAGTAGCATCATGAATAGATTCATCAATATAAGCATCACATAAAACATTCTTTTCATTATCGGCAAGCATAGAAATTTTATTACTCTCCACATAAGAAAATTTCTTCTCATACACAATGGTGGGAGTATCATATGAAACTCGAATGCTATAAATTGTTTCCACATTAAAAGAGTAATGTTCAGAAAAGGGTAATCATAACTATGAGAAGTTTTATAAATATAATCATCACTACTTTTTATAAATTTAGTATCATCATAATAATCATCATAAGTAGCAACTATGTTCTCATCATAGATAAGAGTCATGCAATCATCATAGCAAATTTGATCATTCAAAGTAGGGGGACTAAAATTCTCAAACATGTCATTCTCATCAAACATAGAATCCCCAAGCTTGTGGCTTGGCATATCATAAGCATAATCAGTCTCATCATTAATAATATGAATAGCACCAAGGTATAGCAATTGCTATCATCATAATTTCCCAAGTTGATGCCAAAAAGATTTCAAGATTATAAGAAGTATCATTATCTTCCCAATCATAATTATCACAACAACCAATAGGCATAACAAAATCATCATCAAGTGCATAATCTTCCACAATTATTTTCGATTCATTTTAATGAGGCACCACAATAATAGGAGCAACAATATTTGGAAGAGATACTTTTTTACCTCTATTCTTTCTTCTTTTCTTCTTCCTCACCACCCCACGTATGGGTTTAATCAATTTTTTCGAGCTTCTTGTTGAAGAGATTGATTGGATAGGAAGCTCCTCCTCGTTCCCTAATTCATCATAATAAACACTAGGAGGGTATTGGGAAATATTTTCCCTTTCATTAGTACTCTCTTCATATTCTATTTGTTTTATTGTCTTTAGATAGTTGGCAATATAAGGATTCTCAATGCAATTTACCGCACAAAACATATAAATTTCCTCTAGATCAAAATCAAGAAACCTCTTGAGATTAAATTTTGGAATACCCTCAGTTATACGTTTCATTTCTTCATACCCCAAAAGAAGACTAAGCTCTTTATGATGCTCAAGGGTAATCAAGTTATCACAATATTTGGACACGATTTGATCGTGAAATAATTTGCATTGGAGATTTAAATGACCACGTTCCTTTCAAAGTTCACAAGGATGGCGAGAAAAATTAAATCTGTCAGCACAATCATCTAGCCTCTCTTGCAACTTTTTCATTTCTAAATATTTATGCTACTTACAAAATCTATCTTCCCTTTTTGATGTGCATTTGCACTCCCAATTCACTCTGCAAAAATTGACATTCTTATAGGAGACATCATTATCATGACTAATGCAATCATCACTAACATCATGGATATTCAAAGAATTCAAACTAGCAATATTGTAATCATGCCCATCATCCAACGTTTTTATGCCATAAATTTTCTTGAATTCTTTTTCTAGCAATTGAGCATAATTATTGGAATCCTTATTCTCAAGAAAAACATTATAAAGATAAAGAACAACTTGAGGTAAACCAATCTCCATTTTTTGTAGTTTTCTTTTATAAACCAAACTAGTGATAAACAAGAAACTAAAAGATTTGATTGCAAGATATAAAGATATACCTTCAAGCACTCACCTCCCCGGCAACGATGCCTGAAAAGAGCTTCGTTGACGGGATGTGAGTGCCGCTTACCTAACCTCCCTAGCAATGGCGCCAGAAAAGAGCTCGATGTCTACTACGCAACTTTATTTCTTGTAGTCACGTGTTGGGCCTCCAAGCGAAGAGTTTTGTAGGACAGCAGCAATTTTCCCTCAAGTGGATGACCTAAGGTTTATCAACCCATGGGAGGCATAGGATGAAGATGGTCTCTCTCAAACAACCCTGGAACCAAATAATAAAAGGTCTCTTGTGTGCCCAACACACCAAATACAATGGTAATTTGTATAGG
Source organism: Triticum dicoccoides (assembly GCF_002162155.2). Classification (NCBI taxonomy): domain Eukaryota; kingdom Viridiplantae; phylum Streptophyta; class Magnoliopsida; order Poales; family Poaceae; genus Triticum; species Triticum dicoccoides. Next base: position 287,334,100 of record NC_041380.1, on the reverse strand, counting down.
TGCACTAGTTCGATGAAGATATGGTGGTACAAGTGTAGTAATGATTGTAGATATTGATTTTTGTAAGAGGAATAATAAAAAACAGCAAGGTAGCAATTGATAAAATTGAGCACAAACGGTACTGCAATGCTTGAAAATGAGGCCTAGGGTCCGTACTTTCGCTAGTGCAATCTCTCAACAATGCTAATATAATTGGATCATATAACCATCCCTCTACATGCGATGAAGAATCACTCCAAAGTTCCTACCTAGCGGAGAACATAAGAAGAAATTGTTTGTAGGGTACGAAACCACCTCGAAGCTATTCTTTCCGATCGATCTATCCAAGAGTTCGTACTAAAATAACACCAAATAATTTCAGATTCACAACACTCAATCCAACACAAAGAACCTCAAAGAGTGCACCAAGATTTCTACCAGAGAAACAAAGACAAAAACGTGCATCAACCCCTATGTGTAGATTACCCCAATGTCACCTCAGGAATCTGCGATTTGAGTGCCAAAACATATATCAAGTGAATCAAAATAATACCCCATTGTCACCACGGGTATTCATATGCAAGACATATATCAAGTGCTCTCAAATCCATAAAAGTATTCAATCGATAAAACGAAATCTCTAAGGGAAAACTCAATTAACAACAAGATAGAGAGGGGAAAACACCATATGATCCAACTATATTAATAAAGCCTATGATACATCAAGGTCGTGACATCTCAAGAACATGAGAGAGAGAGAGAGATTAAACACATAGCTACTGATACAAATCCTCAGCCCCGAGGGTGGACTACTCCCTCCTCATCATGATGGCCGCCGCGATGATGAAGATGGCCACCAGTGATGATTCCCCCCTCCGACGGGGTGCCGGAACGGGGTCTAGATTGGTTTCTCGTGGCTACAGAGGCTTGCGGTGGCAGAACTTCTGATCTAGGGTTACCCCAAGGGTTTTTGGAATATTTGACTATTTATAGGGCGAAGAGGGGCTACGGGAGGCCACCGAGGTGGGCACAACCCACCTGGGTGCGCCTGGGCCCCAGGCGCGCCCTGGTGGGTTGTGCCCCCCCTCGGGGCACCCCCCAGGTGTTGCTCTGGCCCATTGGATGTCATCTGGTCCGTAAACAATTAACAAAAAGTTTTGCGGTGTTTGGACTCCATTTGATATTGATTTCCTACTATGTAAAAAACAAGCAAAAATAGCATGTGGCACTGGGCACTGGGTCAATAGGTTAGTCCCAAAAAATGATATAAACTTGCTATAAAATGATTGTGAAACATCCAAAATGATAATATAACAGCATGAATACTTCATAAATTACAGATACATTGGAGAAGTTTCAACACTCATCTTGAGAATAACACATCTAGCATGGAAAAATATCAGCCACCCCCTACCGTTTCATGAGCGGTACGCCACACAAAAAGGAAATTTATTTTGAAAATTAGAGATGGCACATATTAATTTTCTTAGAATGGCACGGAAATACCGCATATATGTAGGTATAGTGGACTCATATGGCAAAAGTGGGTTTAAGGATTTTGGATGCACAATTAGTAATCCCACTTAGTACAAGTGAAGGCTAGGAAAAGATTGAGAAGCATCAAACCAAGAAACGAAAAATCTTATAAGCGAGCATTGAGCATAACTAACACCAAATAATGCACCACAAGTAGGATGTAATTTCATTGCATAACTATTGACTTTCGTGCTTGCATAGGGAATCACAAACCTTAACATCAATATTCTTACTAAACCATAATTACTCATCAACATGAGTCACATATCACTATCATCATATCACAAAACTATTAAAAGGAATCAAGTTTATTTTGTCCAATGAACTTTATGAAGGTTTTTATTATATCCCTCTTGAATATGTATCACTTTGGGACTAGTTTCATAAGTTGCTTTTGATATCTCAAACAAATCTAAGTGAAGCATGAGAGAATTTCTTTAAAAAAATTACTAACTCTCAAATAAATCTAAGTGAAGAATGAGAGAATTTATTCAAAAATATTAAAGCACATTGTGCTCAAAAAGATATAAGTGAAGCACTCGAGCAATTCCATAGATCAAAAAATTTAAGTGAAGCACATAGAGCAATTTTAACAAATCATAGCATAATTTTGGCTCTCTCTAATAGGTGTTCCAGCAAGGATAGATGACACAAACTAAAAAGAAAAACAAGAAAATACTCATATAATACAAGACGCTCCAAGCAAAACTCATGATATGTGACGAATAAAAATATAGCTCCAAGTAAAATACCGGGGATGCCACTCGGGGCATCCCCAAGCTTAGTTGCTTGTTCCTCTTTGGATAATAACTTGGGGTGCCATGGGCATCCCCAATCTTAAACTCTTCTTACTCCTTATTCCTTCATCCATCATGATCTCACCCAAAACTTGAAAACTTCAATCACAAAAAACTCAACAAAACCTTCGTGAGATCCGTTAGTATAACCAAGCAAATCACTACTCTTAGTACTGTTGCATACCCATTCATATTTTATATTTGCAATATATCTACTATATTCCAACTTTACCATGGCTTATACCCTCCAATACAAACCATAGATTCAGCAAAATAAGAACACAATGCAAAGAAAACAGAATCTGTCAAAAACAGAACAGTCTATAGCAATCTGAAAACTTTGAATACTTATGTAACACCAAAAATTTTGAAAAAATTAGGACAACGTGGCAACTTTGTATATCAATATTGTATAAAAAAACAGGATTTTATCACGCTTATGTGATTAATTAAAATTGTTTTACTTCATGCAAAAGTTTGTGTTTTTTGACAAGACCAACTCAACTATCACCCAACATGGTCCCAAAGGCTTTGCTTGGCACAAACACTAATTAAAACATAAAAACACAATCATAACAGTAGCATAATTGTGCAAACACTCAAGAACAGAAAGAAAAAGACAAAAATAAATTTTATTCATTGGGTTGCCTCCCAACAAGCACTATCGTTTTATGCCCCGAGCTAGGCATAATGCATAGATCTAAGTATTTTCATCTTTAGTTCTAGATCCATAAATGATACGTCTCCAACGTATCTATAATTTTTGATTGCTCCATGCTATATTATCTACTGTTTTGGACATTATTGGGCTTTATTATCCACTTTTACATTATTTTTGGGACTAACCTATTAACCGAAGCCCAGCCCAGAATTGCTGTTTTTTTGCCTATTTTAGGGTTTCGAAGAAAAGGAATATCAAACGGAGTCCAAACGGAATGAAACCTTCGAGAACGTGATTTTCTCACCGAACATGATCCAGGAGACTTGGGCCCTACGTCAAGAAACAAAGGAGGAGGCCACGAGGTAGGGGGGCACGCCTCCCCCCAGGCGCGCCCTCCACCGTCGTGGGCCCCCTGTTGCTCCATTGACGTACTCCTTCCTCCTATGTATACCTACGTACCCTCAAACGATCAGAGACGGAGCCAAAACCCTAATTCCACCGCCGCAACTTTCTGTATCCACGAGATCCCATCTTGGGGCCTGTTCCGGAGCTCCGCCGGAGGGGGCATCCATCACGGAGGGCTTCTACGTCAACACCATAGCCCCTCCGATGAAGTGTGAGTAGTTTACCTCAGACTTTCGGGTCCATAGTTATTAGCTAGATGGCTTCTTCTCTCTTCTTGGATCTCAATACAAAGTTCTCCCCCTCCCTTGTGGAGATCTATTCGATGTAATCTTCTTTTCGCGGTATGTTTGTTGAGACCGATGAATTGTGGGTTTATGATCAGGATTATCTATGAACAATATTTGATTCTTCTCTGAATTCTTTTATGTATGATTGGTTATCTTTGCAAGTCTCTTCGAATTATCAGTTTGGTTTGGCCTACTAGGTTGATCTTTCTTGCAATGGGAGAAGTGCTTAGCTTTGGGTTCAATCTTGCGGTGTCCTTTCCTAGTGACAGTAGGGGCAGCAAGGCATGTATTGTATTGTTGCCATCGAGGATAACAAGATGGGGTTTTTATCATATTGCATGAATTTATCCCTCTACATCATGTCATCTTGCTTAAGGCGTTACTCTGTTTTCATGAACTTAATACTCTAGATGCATGCTGGATAGCGGTCGATGAGTGGACTAATAGTAGTAGATGCAGGTAGGAGTCGGTCTACTTGTCTCGGACATGATGCCTATATACATGATCATACCTAGATATTCTCATAACTATGCTCAATTCTGTCAATTTCTCAACAGTAATTCGTTCACCCACCGTAAAATACCTATGCTCTTGAGAAAAGCCACTAGTGAAACCTATGGCCCCCGGGTCTATCTTCCATCATATTAATCTTCCAACACTTAGGTATTTTCATTTCTTTTATTTTACTTTGCATCTTGATCACAAAAATACCAAAAATATTATCTTATCATATCTATCAGATCTCACTCTCGTAAGTGACCATGAAGGGATTGACAACCCCTTATCGCGTTGGTTGCGAGGAGTTATTTGCTTTGTGCAGGTACGAGGGACTAGCGCGTAGCCTCCTACTGGATTGATACCTTGGTTCTCAAAAACTGAGGGAAATACTTACGCTACTTTGCTGCATCACCCTTTCCTCTTCAAGGGAAAACCAATGCAGTGCTCAAGAGGTAGCAAGAAGGATTTCTGGCGCCGTTGCCGGGGAGTCTACGCAAAAGTTAATATACCAAGTACCCATCACAATCCTTATCTCCTGCATTACATTATTTGCCATTTGCCTCTCGTTTTCCTCTCCCCACTTCACCCTTGCCGTTTTATTCGCCCTCTCTCTCTATCCTCCCTCTCTTTTTCCGTTTGCATCTTTTCCATTTGCTTGTCATTATGGCTAGTCCCTTATCTTCTCTGTTGTCTCCCGAGAATGAAATTCTAAATTTTAAGCAAAGGGAGGGAGAAAATCTAAAATACGCTTTGTATAGAATTTGCAATGCTCAAAATAGATCTACCAGGAAGCAATCTACTTTCGTTCTTCTTTGCAATTTTTATGTAGGCGCTACTGCTTGGCACAGATATGTCCTTGATACTATTACCGGAGGGAACTTCTTGGTTAGCCATACATTTGATTCTTATATTGCTAAGATAGATTTGTTGGGCTCACCCCCTCTTTTGGTTAATGGAACTATATTAACTTTGGAGCATGTAATGCAAAGGCTCGAAATTATTGAAAATAAGGTTGCTATCGTAGAGTTAATTGAAAATTTGGATAAAAAGATCCACAACCGAATCTCTCAATATGGATCTAAAGTAGGAGTCACTTTGAAAAATATTAAAGAGAAGGAACCCATAGTTAATGAGAAAATAAATCACGATTCCACTAGGATCGATAAACTTGAGGATATTATTACCAACTTGGGAACCGCTTTTTCCGTAAAGAATACTCCAAGTCCTCCCACTAAAATTGCCAAGCTTATGTATGTTCCTAAAAATAAGGGTGAATCCTCTAGTAAGGAAACTTCGGATCTCAAATCTATAAGTATTCATCCCAATCTTTTTGCTATCATTAAGGAACCATTTGTTACAAATGAATTTTTTGATCTTGTGCCTAAAATTTTGATAATCAATAAAAAGAAATAAATTCCTAAAGATGGTAGATGCCTCATTAAGGAATTGCCAACCAAAAATGGCAATACCTAGATCTATCCTTGCTTTTTATGCCTAGCTAGGGGCGTTAAACGATAGCGCTTGTTGGGAGGCAACCCAATTTCGTTTTTATTCCTTGCTTTTTGCTCCTGTTTAGTAATAAATAATTTATCTAGCCTCTGTTTAGGTTGTGTTTTTTGTGTTTAATTAGTGTTTGTGCCAAGTAGAACCGTTGGGAAGACTTGGGGAAAGTCTTGATATCTTGCTGTAAAAAACAGAAACTTTAGTGCTCACGAGAACTGCTGCCATTTTTATTTGGGAAGTGCTATTTAGTTAATTAATTCTGCAGATGATTAATAGATAAATTCCGCACGTCCAGCAATTTATTTCAGAATTTTTAGGGTTCCAGCTCTTGCGCTAGCTACAGATTACTACAGATTGTTCTATTTTTGACAGATTCTGTTTTTCGTGTGTTGTTTGCTTATTTTGATGAATTTATGGCTAGTAAAATAGTTTTTATAAACCTTAGAGAAGTTGGAATACAGTAGGCTTAACACCAATATAAATAAATAATGAGTTCATTACAGTACCTTGAAGTGGTCTTTTGTTTTCTTCCGCTAACGGAGCTCACGAGATTTTCTACTTTAAGTTTTGTGTTGTGAAGTTTTCAAGTTTTGGGTAAAGATTTGATGGATTATGGAACAAGGAGTGGCAAGATCATAAGCTTGGGGATGCCCATGGCACTCCCAATATAACCTAAGGACACCCAGCCAAATCTTGGGGATGCCCCAGAAGGCATCCCCTCTTTCGTCTACTTCTATCGGTAACTTTACTTGGAGCTATATTTTTATTCACCACATGATATGTGTTTTGCTTGGAGCGTCTTGTATGATTTGAGTCTTTGCTTTTTACTTTACCACAATCATCCTTGCTGTACACACCCTTTGAGAGAGCCATACATGATTTGGAATTTGTTAGAATACTCTATGTGCTTCACTTATATCTTTTTGAGTTATATAGTTTTGCTCTATTACTTCACTTATATCTTTTAGAGCGCAGTTGTGGATTTGTTTTATAGAAACTATTGATCTCTCATGCTTCACTTAGATTATTTTGAGAGTCTTAAATAGCATGGTAATTTGCTTAAATAATCCTAATATGCTAGGTATTCAAGATTAGTAAAATTTCTTCTTATGAGTGTTTTGAATACTAAGAGAAGTTTGATGCTTGATGATTGTTTTGAGATATGGAGGTAATAATATGAAAGTCGTGCTAGTTGAGTAGTTGTGAATTTGAGAAATGCTTGTGTTGAAGTATGAGAGTCCCATAGCATGCACGTATGGTAAACGTTATGTAACAAATTTGAAACATGAGGTGTTATTTGATTGTCTTCCTTATGAGTGGCGTTCGGGGACGAGCGATGGTTTTTTCCTACCAATGTATCCCCCTAGGAGCATGCGCGTAGTGCTTGGTTTTTGATGACTTGTAGATTTTTGCAATAAGTATGTGAGTTCTTTATGACTAATGTTGAGTCCATGGATTATACGCACTCTCACCCTTCCATCATTGCTAGCCTCTTCAGTACCGTGCATTGCCCTTTCTCACATTGAGAGTTGGTGCAAACTTCGCCGGTGCATCCAAACCCCGTGATATGATACGCTCGTTCACACATAAACCTCCTTATATCTTCCTCAAAACAGCCACCATACCTACCTATTATGGCATTTCCATAGCCATTCCGAGATATATTGCCATGCAACTTTCCACCATTCCGTTTATCATGACACATTCATCATTGTCATATTGCTTAGCATGATCATGTAGTTGACATAGTATTTGTGGCAAAGCCACCATTCATAATTCTTTCATACATGTCACTCTTGGTTCATTGCATATCCCGGTACACCGCCGGAGTGTCGGTGTACTAGAATAGGGGTACCCTAGTACCCCGAACTTGTGCACGGGCAGTTGCAGCACCCTGCGGCAAGGCTTGCCGGGCTAACACCAAGATCCTCTGTGGTTCCCTTGGAGCCATTCAAGAACAAAGTATTTAAGCTCAGGAGACAAGGCCCCGACAAGAGGAGCTTGCCGGGAAGGCCAACCAAGGCACTCCAAGGAATTTGCCGCGACGCGCCACGCGCTCCGGCAAGGCAACAAGGCCCCGGCAAGAGGAGCTTGCCGGGAAGACCAACCAAGGTACCTCGAGGCCCGGTGAGCGACAAGCCTCCGGACCCGATAAGATAGCAGCAGCGGCAAGGCGCTTGCCGCGGCAGGCGGCCACTCTGTGCCCACGCTCCAACACATCCACCAACGTGTCGCTCTGGGGGCCTCTCCAGGCGCGCGTGGTGGGAGGCTGTGCAGCCAGCGGTGCGCAGTGGCATGCGAAGCTGACAAGATCGCCATCGTGGCGAACGGTGGCGCCCCTAACGGTCCTTTTCTGCACTGTTTGGGCGACTCAGACGGGCATTTAATGCCCTTGTCCCCTGCCGTCAGGGTTAGGTAGGGTGCACTGTACAAGTAACTGTACCAACCACCTCACTTTTTACATTTGTACCCTTCTCTGCGTTGCCACCTGTTGGTGACCCCTTTAGCGTATAAAAGGAGGCCCATGCGCAACATAGAGGGGGTTGGGTTCGACTGGTTCGCGAAGTTCGATCCATTCGTAACCAAGAAAAACACTATGCTCTCTCTCTAGAGCAAGAACACAAGATAACCAGACAAGCAATAGTAGGAGTGTTATCTCTCCGGAGAGCTCCGAAGCTGGGTAAACTGCTCGTGTGCTTCGCCTCGATCTGCTCTTCGTGCGATCTCCGCCCCCCCCCCCCGCCGAACCGAAAGGGGCCCGGTCCGCCGGCCCCATAGGTGTTCGTGGATCAGTTTCCCCCCACATCTTTGGCGCGCCAGGTAGGGGAGGCGTCGAGATTGTGTGAACCTGATCCGGCGTTCACACGAGCTAGATCTTCATTCCCTTCATCAACATGCCACCGAAGAAGAAGACTTCGGCGGCAGCCGCTCCGTCCACGTCACTTCCGCCACCGTTGGAGCAAATGGGTGGTGGAATGGACGCCGGTGGAAGAATGGACGTCGACGAGGAAGCTCCTGATGCTGCCAGGTCCAAGAACAAGGCTGCACAAACCTCGGCGACTGTACATGTTCCACGCCACTCTCAGGAGGCGCAAGACCAACAGCGTCATGGCACTTGTAGTGCCATACGCATGATAGGCCAAGACCAAGCTGGTGGATCTCGGGGCGCTCAAGACCCGCATGCACGCCAGCGTGCTGGCACGAGCGGGGAACGGTCGCCTGGACGGGATACTGCTCCTTCTAACATAGTTAGAAGTCCGAGCACGTCCCGCTCCTCGCGCCGTCCGCCACTGCCACCCACCACTCCAGCAGAAGCTTTGGCAGCGAGCTGAACTTCAGGACTGAGAGCGTCACGTTTGACATTGCTGACTTTCCATTACCTTACAATGGAATCCTTGGCCGTCCGGCACTCGCCAAGTTCATGGCAGCCTCTCACTATGCGTACAACGTACTGAAAATGCCAGGCCCGATAAGTGTCATCTCTGTCCCTGGCGACAAGAAGGATGCTCTTATCTGTGCCGACAAGATCTACCGATAAGCGGCAGCCGCAGCAGAACGCAAGACACTTGCCGCTGAAGCTCCCGGGGGGAAGAAGAAGACCAAGTCCGGCAAGAGTTCTGACGCCCACTCCGGCAAGCGCACCTCTTCGGAGTGCTGCGCTACCGTCGAGGACGCACCATCGAGCTCCACCGGCAAGTGTAAGAAGGCAATGACAGCTCCACCTGAGACCAAGAAGGTGTCCGCCAAGGAAGACGGCGCTGGTGGTACCTTCACCATCAGCGCCACTCTTGACCCCAAATAGGAAAGCGCGCTCGTTGCTTTCCTGCGGCGAATGTCGACATGTTTGTGTGGCAACCGTCTGATATCCCTAGTGTTCCCAGGAAAGTAATAGAGCACCACCTTGCCGTCTGTCCTCATGCGTGGCCCGTCAAGCAGAAAGTCAGGAAACAGGCAGTGGAGTGCCAAGAATTCATCGCAGAAGAAATCAAGAAGTTGGAAGCAGCAGTCCTTGTCAGAGGAGTGCTCCATCCCACATGGTTGGCCAATCCTGTTGTCGTGCGCAAGGCTAACGGGAAATGGAGGCTTTGTATTGACTTCACTGATGTTAATAAAGCTTGTCCCAAAGACCCATTTCCCTTGCCGCGCATTGACCAGATTGTTGACTCCATAGCCGGATGTGATTTGCTTTCATTTCTTGATGCATACTCAGGATACCATCAGATCTTCATGGCAGAAGAGGATGAAGAGAAAACCGCATTTATCACCCCGTGTGGCACGTACTGCTTCATACGGATGCCTTTCGGTTTGAAGAATGCTGGTTCAACATTCGCAAGGGTAGTCCACCACGCTTTTGAGCCGCAGATGCACAGAAATGTGGAAGCCTACATGGATGACATAGTGGTCAAAAGCAAGAACAGGGCGACCCTGATTCAAGATTTAGACGAGACATTTGCAAATCTGCGCAAGATCAACCTCAAGCTTAACCCCGAGAAGTGCGTGTTTGGAGTCCCTTCCGGCAAGCTTCTCGGGTTCTTCGTGTCTCAGCGGGGAATTGAAGCCAATCCCGACAAGATCAAGGCCATTGAGCAGATCGAAGCACCAAAGCGCATCAAGGATGTACGAAGGCTTGCCGGTTGCGTGGCTGCTCTCAGCAGGTTTATCTCTAGATCTGCTGAGCGCGCCCTGCCATTTTTCAAAATTTTGAAAAAGGCAGGTCCAATGAAATGGACTCCGGAGGCGGAGGCTGCGCTGCAGGACTTGAAGAGATACCTGTCCTCCACTCCAATACTTGTCGCACCTAAGCCGCAAGAGAAGTTGCTGTTGTATATAGCGGCAACCAATCAAGTGGTTAGTGCTGCGTTAGTGGCGGAGAGGGAGGCAGATGATGAGCCAGCAACCACGGCAGATGCATCCAGCGACAAGCAGGGGGCTTCGCCGACAAGCTCTGGTCCCGACAGAGATGGATCTGCGCAGGAGCATGATAAGATGCAGAAGAGAATGGTGCAGCGTCCAGTTTACTTTGTCAGTTCCCTGCTACAGGGGGCTAGATCAAGGTACTCTGGTGTGCAGAAGTTGCTTTTCGGCCTCCTCATGGCCTCGAGAAAGCTGCGCCATTACTTCCAAGCACATGAGATCACAGTCGTCACTTGCTTTCCGCTGAAGAGGATACTGCAAAATCCAGAAGCGACAGGCAGGATTGTCGAGTGGATGCTGGAACTGTCAAGCTTTGGCCTCAAGTTTGAGAGCACTTCAACTATCCAAAGCAGGGCATTGGCAGAGTTCATAGCAGAATGGACGCCAACACCAGATGAAGAAATTCCGGAGACGAGCATCCCCGTCAAAGAGGCAAGAAAGGAGTGGCTGATGTACTTTGATGGTGCCTTCTCGCTGCAAGGCGCCGGTGCGGGTGTGCTGCTTGTCGCGCCCACCGGAGAGCACCTCAAGTACGTAGTCCAGATGCACTTTCCCAAGGAGCAAGCAACCAACAATACTGCAGAGTATGAAGGATTGCTTGCCGGTCTCAGAATTGCAGCAGACCTTGGGATCAAGAAGCTCATTGTCAGGGGTGACTCACAGCTTGTCGTCCGCCAAGTGAACAAGAACTACCAGAGTCCATTGATGGAAGCATATGTTGATGAAGTGAGGAAGCTAGAAGAGCACTTTGACGGCCTACAGATGGAGCATATCTCAAGAGCTCAGAATGACATTGCTGATGGCCTGTCAAAGTGCGCCGCACTAAAGTTACCTGTGGAACCAGGGATCTTTGTGCTCAAGTTGACTCAACCATCCGTAACACCATCAACTGGACAAAGCAAGAAGAGGAAGTTGATTTCTGGTGACTACTTTCCGGCAGAGCTCCCCGAAGCCGCCGCCAAGAAAGTCCCCAAGATCAACACCAAGGTTGCTGAGGGGCAGTCTGCTCCGGCAAGCCTTATGGTTTGTTCCGTTGAAGCAGACGCTCCCGACAAGTTTTGCTCCGGCAAGCTTGCCGGGGAACATCAAGCTCCGGCAGGGCCGCAAGTCCTTGCCGTGGAAGCGGATGTTCCCGCAGCAGCAGATGTGCCTTTAGTCCTTGTTGTCGAGCCACAAGCTCCAGCATGGGCACAGCAGATTGTCCATTTCCTTCAGACAGGAGAACTACCCGAAAAGCAAGAAGAAGCGGAAAAAGTAGCCCGGCAGTCAAGCATGTACCAGTTTGTCGATAGCATATTGTACAGAAGAAGACTCAACGATGTGAAATTGAAGTGTATTTGCCGGGAAGATGGACAAAAGCTGTTGGCAGAGATACATGGAGGCATATGTGGCCACCACATTGGCGCAAGAGCACTTGCCGGCAAAGCTTTCCGGCAAGGTTTCTTTTGGCCGACAACCCTCCAGGATGCAACTGCACAAGTAACCAAGTGTGAAGCGTGCCAGTTCCACTCCAAACAGATACACCAGCCAGCTCAAGCTCTCCAGACGATCCCTTTATCCTGGCCATTTTCAGTCTGGGGGCTCGATATCCTCGGCCCTTTCCCCCGAGCTGTCGGGGGCTTTGAGTACTTGTACGTCGCAATTGACAAGTTCACAAAGTGGCCGGAAGTGCAGCCAGTGAGGAAGGTGACAGCACAGTCAACAGTCAAGTTCTTCAGGTCAATTGTTTGTCGTTTCGGGATCCCTAACAGGATCATCACTGACAACAACACGCAATTCACGAGCCGCACCTTCATGCAGTACGTCCAAGACCTTGGCGCCAAGGTTTGCTTCGCTTCTGTTGCTCATCCAAGAAGCAATGGTCAAGCAGAGAGGGCAAATGCTGAAGTGCTGCACGGGCTCAAGACCAGAACTTTCAACAGGCTGCGCAAGTGCGGAAGAAACTGGATCGAGGAGCTGCCGGTGGTTCTTTGGTCGATCAGAACGACGCCAAATCGAGCCACTGGCCAGACGCCTTTCGCTCTAGTCTATGGAGCAGAGGCAGTTCTCCCCACGGAACTCGTATACGGATCGCCTCGAGTGCTCGCTTATGATGAGCTTGAGCAAGAATAGCTGCGACAAGACGACGCGCTGCTCCTTGAGGAAGATCGTCTTCAGGCTGCTGTACGAGCTGCTCGATACCAGCAAGCTTTGCACCGCTACCATAGCCGCAAAGTTAAAGCCAGAAGCTTCGAGGAAGGCGACCTTGTTCTTTGGCGCGTTCAGTCCGCCAAGAATTCCAACAAGTTGACGCCGAAGTGGGAAGGCCCTTATCGGGTGAAACGAGTCACAAGGCCCGGCGCTGCCCGCCTTGAGACCGAAGATGGCATTCCGGTGAGCAACTCCTGGAACATAGAACATCTTCGTAAGTTTTTCCCGTAAGGCGCGGTTGCCGGAACCCGTTCCGGCAACCACCTTTTGTACAAGTCTTGCCGCTGTTGCATGTAATCCTTTGTACAAAGCCGGGTGCAGATCCCGTGCATAAATAGAACCCCATGTGCTCCGCACAACTTGTCCATTTCATGCATTAGTTACTTTCTTGCATGCGTTATCTGACACTTTTGTGCAGCACCTACATCCGGTAAGCAATAACGAGCCGAAGGGCTCCATATCATTATTTTTCTCTTCTTTCTTCTTTTCAACAAAGGAAAAGAAGGTTCCCTCGCACACAAGTTTGCCGGGGGGAAGGAGAAGATTGTGGTATGGACCAGGCGTCGTTCAAGCAAAGTTTTGCCTTGCCGGGAAGCAAACGACAGAAAAGCTAAGTTGCCAAAGTTTGAGCAATCAATTTTTAAATTTTTTGAGTTATCTTCCTCGAACGACCCTGCTTTGTATGGAAAACCTGTGCGCGGAGGAACCAACTCGTGGCTAGTTGCGCCCTTACTTTGTTTCGAGTCCGCTCAACAACTTAAGTGTGCTGCATCTAGTCGCGATAAGGTTTCTTGTCGGAAGCAGCGCCGCCAGCAGGCTGCTGACGTTCCGCACTCAGCGCTCGCGGCTCGGGCGCCTGCGCCGACAAGTTCCCTAGAAGCGTAGGGTAAAAACATACAAAGGAAAGAATCTAGTAGAGGAAATAACATAGCAATTGATAACAGAAATAAAGTTATATTACAAGATAACTTGTCGCAGCTCTAACAGACTGTTTTTATAACATGATTAGCAGCGACAAGGGAAAAGAGAAAACGGGCGGCCTAGTCTACGCGATCACCCTCAACCCTCTTGATCTCGCTCACCTTGTCCACAATGGGTGCGACAAGGGCCTTGAGCGCATCCAGATCGGCGTCAGGCGGCAAGGACTTGAGGACGTTGGTGAAGCTGAAGCCTGGATTGCGGAAGGCCGCCTTCATCAGCACCTTCTGGAGAACCCCCGCGCAGATTTTGCATGACTCATCGGCCAGCTGCTTTGGGATCCTCTCCCAGAGCCACTGGAGTGCCGTCGCCACGCCCTTGAAGAACAGGCTGAGCTTGGCGCTGGGTTGGAGATTCTCGTCGGAGGGATACACAAAGTCCTCCATCCCCAGCTGCGCCAGCTCCTCGTCGATGACTGCGGCAATATTCACCAGACCCTCGGTCCAGTGCTCCACAGTATCTCTGAACGAGTTCTGGGTAACTGCGATGCTCTCCAGCAGCGCCTTGTCAGCTTTGACCTTCTCCGACAAGGTCTTCTCCCGCTCCTTGGCAGCCTCCAGCGTCTGCATCAGCGTGGCCAGCTTCAACTCCAGGACCGCATTGGAATCCTTGGCGGCGCTGAGCTCCTTGCCCCTCTCAGTGAGAAGACCTTGCAGCTCACCGTGGGCGGCAGCATCCTTCTCACGCTCACGCTTGAGCACGGCAAGCTCCTCGCCGCTCTTCCCGATGTTGGCCTCCAGCTGCGCCACCTTCTCCTCCAGCTCTTTCTTGGCAGCCTCTGCGATTGCGGCAGCGTCCTTTGCCTCCTTGAGCGCCCCGCCAAGTGCTTGCTCGCGCTCGGCGAGCTCCTCCTTGTAGCTGTCGAGGTTGGCCTTCCGCTGCACCAATTCGCCTTCTCGCGCGGACTGCTTCTCGGCGGCCAGCCTTTGTTCCTCCTCAGCTTCGGCCTTCTCAAGAAGGAAGGCCGTGCGCTCCTCGTCGAGTCGCTCCCGCTCCTGTGCCAGGGACCGGAGAGCTTCTTGATTGTGGCCCCGGAGCTCCTCCGCGCGCTTCTCCATGTCAACTCCCGCCTTCGCGACAAGCGCTTCCCGGGAAGCCAGCTTGGCTTGCTGTGCGCGGTAGAGTGACAACAGCTTCCGCAGCAGCTGCTCCTCCTCAGGCTCGCCACTTCTGCTGCTGGGCGCGTCGACCAACGACAGTCCAGCAGAGGCGAGCACCTCCTCATCGAAAGTTTCCCCCTCGACCGGCGCCCTGGAGCTCGACGCCCAGGGTAGCTTGATGAAGATATCGTCACCGACCTTCAAGTAGGCGACGGGCTGGGGCTCCTCGGAGCCCGGCTCCGCAGAAGCGGCAGAGGGATCGGCGGTCGGCGCAGCGCCTGGCGCTCCTGCGGCCTCAGGGTCGTCAGTGCGATCGCCCGACCCCTCACCGGCTTCTGCAGCGGCAGCCTTGGCGGCCTCCTTGCCGGCGGTCTCATCAGCACCGGCCCCTTCCTCGCCGGCGCCCTCTGTCTCCATTGGCTCAGCAGCAGATGGGTCT
Source organism: Triticum dicoccoides (assembly GCF_002162155.2). Classification (NCBI taxonomy): domain Eukaryota; kingdom Viridiplantae; phylum Streptophyta; class Magnoliopsida; order Poales; family Poaceae; genus Triticum; species Triticum dicoccoides. The sequence goes on along the minus strand of NC_041380.1, from coordinate 287,318,813 downwards.
GAAGAACGAAGAAGGGAGAAAAATCAATCAAAAATCCAAGAGAAGAAAATCAGAAGAAGAAGAACCCAAGGGAAAGTTTTTGGGCAAGTGAATTACCTGTGCCAAGATCTGCAGTTGCGGTCTCGGCCGCCGCAGGATCGACGGTGCTGCCCCTTGCCGGAGAGCGCTCCCTTACCGGGAACTCCTCCCTTAGCGGCGTAGTCGAAGCAGATGGCACTTCGGGACCAGCTTCCGGGCGCTCCTGATATGGCTGCTCTGCTCCTACACAAATCAACAAGCAAGATATCAACAAAGGAAAAAGCACTCATGCGTGCCTGACAGCAGAAAGCTAACTATGAACTTACACTGGGGGCTGCGCTGGGGGCTGTTTTGAGGAGTGGTTGCCGGGTCCGTCAAGGTGGTCTCAGACCCACCCCCTGCTGACACGGTGGGGTAATCTTCGATGACAATCACCGCGGCCTTGGCCCTCTTCGCCGCTCTCTGGGCCAGCGTCCTGAAAAGAAAGGAGTCCAGATTGAAGCAAGTCGGATACAAGATAAAAACAGCAAGATTGAAGAACTACAACAGCACCAAGGAAACTTACTCTTCTTCCTCCTCGTCGGAGCTGAGCGCGGAAAGATCAAAGTCCGGCTCCCTTCCAGTGTGGCGAGGCGGAGGAGTAGGATCCCTTGTCCACTTGGCGGGGGCGGTGGCGATGGCCCGGGAAGATCCCGCTCCAGTTGCTGCTGCTACGTGGGGCACTCCCGCGGCAACATTGCTTGCCGCGGTAGAGCGTGTCGCACGGCTTGGCGGCTGTTGACCCGGCTGCCGCCCCGCTACGTCCGCGGCCCTGCGAAGACGCCTTCTTGGCGGGGCCGGGGGCTCCGCCTGCGGCAAGCCTTCTGAAGGCTCGGGCTCTTCCTCGCCGGCCTCGCTCGGCTCAGCTTCAGAACCGGCAGGCTCTTCCTCGCCAATGAACTCCGCGCGCTCGGCGAGGTTTGCCGCCTCTGCAGCCTCCGCCTCCTCCACAGTGAACCCGAACGCGCCCGCGGCAGCTGCGGTCGCAACCTCTTCCGCCCTAGTGGCGATGCGCTGCAGCTCCTCGTCGGTGGTGTCACGGGTGAGGCTCTTCTGCTTGTCAGCGTGGACCGGCACTTCTTCCAAGTTGTCGAAGAACGCTTGCACGACGTCATCCGCAGGCTCTTGCCAAGTTGGAACGATTCCGTGTGAATCGCACAACGGCATCATGGCGCGGATCCGGTCAAGCGAAGAATTGTTGCACAATGGAACGACGCCCCTTGGCAGCGTGAATGGGTGCTGGGGGTCGCATTTGAACAACTCCAGGAGCATCGCATCCAGCTCCAAGATGGTGAAGTTGTAGTTGAGGCCCGGCCACAGCCTCATGATGTCCGCCGAGTTCTTGAATTCCCAGGCGGGCCTCCCCCTCTCCTGTAGGGGGGCAATGCGGCGGCGGAGGAAATCTGCGCCTACAACGCCTACAGTGAGCCCGGCAAGCCTGAGGCGAAGGATCCTAGTAATGGCGATCTTCAGCCTCTCTTCTTTCGGGGCCACGTTGCTCCAGTCATTGCCGCGCACTATTGGAGCTTGGCGCACGGCGGTGAAGGGCTGTGGATTCTCCTCGACGATCCAGCACCACTCCGCTCTCCACTCCTCCCACTTGCTGCGGAGCTCACCCTCCAAGTACGCCTCCTTCTTGCCGACTCTCGAGATCCAGGCGATCCCTCTGGCAAGCGGCTCTGCTCTCTCTACCCGAGATATGAAGAAGTGGCGGAAAATGGCAACACTGGGGTGGACTCCGACAAAGTTTTCACACAAATGTGCGAAAACTGCCATGGTCAGAACGGCATTGGGGGTGAAATCAAGGAGGCGGAAGCCGTAGGTGTTCATGATATCGCAGAAGAACTCCGAGAAGGGCGGGCAGAGCCCGCAATAGAAGAACAGCGCGAAGAATGGGTACCCGTTTGGAGCCAGTTCCGAAGCAGCGGCCGGGAGTACCCTCGTGCGCGGATGCGCCCGCATCTCCGTCGCCCAAAAGAGGTAGAAGTACTCCCTTAGCTCCTTCACGCTGAGCAGGGGGAGAAGATCGCCCGCTCCTTCCGCAGCGCCGCGAGCCGCTGCGCCTCGGCCGACTTCACGCCCTTTCCCTTGTCGGCTTTCGGAGCCATGGCGGAGGTGGTGGGGGAGGTCGACGGCGTTGGTGATGCTGGTGGCAATGGGGGGCGGAGCGCTGCTCTCTCGGCTTTGAGAAGAAGGGGGGGAGCGGCGAAGGTTCGTGAAGACGGAGTAGTAGCAACTAGCGAGGGGGAACGAACTGCCCCTGTTTCCTCTGCTTATAAAGAGGGACGGGGCGGACGTTTCGCCCTTCCAAATAAAGAACCACCCACGATCTGTCCCAAGATGCCGCATTCAACGCGTGCCGTTAGGGGAGAGCGCGGTGGATACGGAGCGAGATTCGGCGTGGCCTAGTCCACATGTGCCAGTGCCCTGTCTTGGGCCTGGCCCAACAGCGCTCGACACCGTGTCTGGCCCAGGCCCGGGGGCTCCTGTCGGTGTACTAGAATAGGGGTACCCTAGTACCCCGAACTTGTGCACGGGCAGTTGCAGCACCCCGCGGAAAGGCTTGCCGGGCTAACACCAAGATCCTCCGTGGTTCCCTTGGAGCCATTCAAGAACAAAGTATTTAAGCTCAGGAGACAAGGCCCCGGCAAGAGGAGCTTGCCGGGAAGGCCAACCAAGGCACTCCAAGGAATTTGCCGCGACGCGCCACGCGCTCCGGCAAGGCAACAAGGCCCCGGCAAGAGGAGCTTGTCGGGAAGACCAACCAAGGTACCTCGAGGCCCGGTGAGCGACAAGCCTCCGGACCCGACAAGATAGCAGCAGCGGCAAGGCGCTTGCCGCGGCAGGCGGCCACTCTGTGCCCACGCTCCAGCACATCCACCAACGTGTCGCTCTGGGGGCCTCTCCAGGCGCGCGTGGCGGGAGGCTATGCAGCCAGCAGTGCGCAGTGGCATGCGAAGCTGACAAGATCGCCATCGTGGCGAACGGTGGCGCCCCTAACGGTCCTTTTCTGCACTGTTTGGGCGACTCAGACGGGCATTTAATGCCCTTGTCCCCTGCCGTCAGGGTTAGGTAGGGTGCACTTTACAAGTAACTGTACCAACCACCTCACTTTTTACATTTGTACCCTTCTCTGCGTTGCCACCTGTCGGTGACCCCTTTAGCGTATAAAAGGAGGCCCATGCGCAACGTAGAGGGGGTTGGGTTCGACTGGTTCGCGAAGTTCGATCCATTCGTAACCCAGAAAAACACTACGCTCTCTCTCTAGAGCAAGAACACAAGATAACCAGACAAGCAGCAGTAGGAGTGTTATCTCTCCGGAGAGCTCCGAAGCTGGGTAAACTGCTCGTGTGCTTCGCCTCGATCTGCTCTTCGTCCGATCTCCG
>NC_041380.1:287244903-287315202 GCF_002162155.2 Triticum dicoccoides | reverse complement strand
AACCGAAAGGGGCCCGGTCCGCTGGCCCCATAGGTGTTCGTGGATCAGTTTCCCCCAACACAGAGACATTCATATAGAGTCATATCTTGTTCTAAGTATCGAGTTGTCATTCTTGAGTTGTAAGTAAATAGAAGTGTGATGACCATCATTCATAGAGCATTGTTCCCAAAAAAAGAAAGGACAAAAAAAGAAAGTCCAAATAAAAAAATAAAAAGGACAATGCTACTATCCTTTGCCACACTTGTGCTTCAAAGGAGCACCATAATCTTCATGATAGAGAGTATTTTGTTTTGTCACTTTCATATACTAGTGGGAATTTTTTATTATAGAACTTGGCTTGCATATTCCAACTATGGGCCTCCTCAAGTGCCCTAGGTCTTCGTGAGCAAGCAAGTTGGATGCACACCCACTTAGTTTCTTTTGTTGAGCTTTCATACATTTATAGCTCGAGTGCATCCGTTGCATGGCAATCCCTACTCCTTGCATTAACATCAATCGATGGGCATCTCCATAGCCCATTGATTAGCCTCGTTGATGTGAGACTTTCTCTTTTTTTCGTCTTCTCCACATAACCCCCATCATATTCTATTAAACACATAGTGCTATACCCATGGCTCGCGCTCATATATTGCGTGAAAGTTTATAGGTTTGAGATTACTAAAGTATGAAACAATTGCTTGGCTTGTCATCGGGGTTGTGCATGATGAGAGCATTCTTGTGTGATGAAAATGGAGCATGATTAAACTATATGATTTTGTAGGGATGAACTTTCTTTAGCCATGTTATTTTGAGAAGACATAATTGCTTAGTTAGTGTGCTTGAAGTATTATTATTTTTATGTAAATATGAACTTTTATCTTGAATCTTTTGGATCTGAATATTCATACCACAATTAACAAGAATTACATTAAAATTATGCCAAGTAGCACTCCGCATCAAAAATTCTATTTTTATCATTTACATACTCGAGGACGAGCAGGAATTAATCTTGGGGATGCTTGATACGTCTCCAACGTATCTATAATTTTTGATTGCTCCATGCTATATTATCTATTGTTTTGGACATTATTGGGTTTTATTATCCACTTTTATATTATTTTTGGGTCTAACCTATTAACCGGAGGCCCAACCCAGAATTGATGTTTTTTTGCCTATTTTAGGGTTTCGAAGAAAAGGAATATCAAACGGAGTCCAAACGGAATGAAACCTTCGGGAACGTGATTTTCTCACCGAACATGATCGAGGAGACTTGGACCCTACATCAAGAAACAAAGGAGGAGGCCACGAGGTAGGGGGCGCGCCTACCCCCCCCCCAGGCACGCCGTCCACCCTCGTGGGCCCCCTGTTGCTCCACCGACGTACTCCTTCCTCCTATATATACCTACGTACCCCCAAACGATCAGAGACGGAGCCAAAACCCTAATTCCACCGCCGCAACTTTCTGTATCCATGAGATCCCATCTTGAGGTATGTTCCGGAGCTCCGCCGGAGGGGGCATCCATCACGGAGGGCTTCTACATCAACACAATAGCCCCTCCGATGAAGTGTGAGTAGTTTACCTCAGACCTTCAGGTCCATAGTTATTAGCTAGATGGCTTCTTCTCTCTTTTTGGATCTCAATACAAAGTTCTCCCCCTCTCTTGTGGAGATCTATTCGATGTAATCTTCTTTTTGCGGTGTGTTTGTTGAGACCGATGAATTTCGGGTTTATGATCAAGATTATCTATGAACAATATTTGATTCTTCTATGAATTCTTTTATGTATGATTGGTTATCTTTGCAAGTCTCTTCGAATTATCAGTTTGGTTTGGCCTACTAGATTGATCTTTCTTGCAATGGGAGAAGTGCTTAGCTTTGGGTTCAATCTTGCGATGTCCTTTCCCAGTGACAGTAGGGGCGGCAAGGCACGTATTGTATTGTTGCCATCGAGGATAACAAGATAGGTTTTTTATCATATTGCATGAATTTATCCCTCTACATTATGTCATCTTGCTTAAGGCGTTACTCTATTTTCATGAACTTAATACTCTAGATGCATGTTGGATAGCGGTCGATGAGTGGAGTAATAGTAGTAGATGCAGGCAGGAGTCGGTCTACTTGTCTCGGGCGTGATGCCTATATACATGATCATACCTAGATATTCTCATAACTATGCTCAATTCTGTCAATTGCTCAACAGTAATTCGTTCACCCACTGTAAAATACCTATGCTCTTGAGAGAAGCCACTATTGAAACCTATGGCCCCGGGTCTATCTTCCATCATATTAATCTTCCAACACTTAGTTATTTTCATTGCTTTTATTTTACTTTGCATCTTTATCACAAAAATACCAAAAATCTTATCTTATCACATCTATCAGATCTCGCTCTCGTATGTGACCGTGAAGGGATTGACAACCCCTTATCGCGTTGGTTGCGAGGAGTTATTTGCTTTGTGCAGGTATGAGGGACTCGCGCGTAGCCTCCTACTGGATCGATACCTTGGTTCTCAAAAACTAAGGGAAATACTTACGCTACTTTGTTGCATCACCCTTTCCTCTTCAAGGGAAACCCAACACAGTGCTCAAGAGGTAGCAATAAGATGCCCTCATGATTGATTCATGCGGTGGCTTAATTCTTATCCTAGGGAAGTCTTCCATCCCATTTTTTAGTGGAAATTGAAATTTAATATTGCCTTCTTTCATATCAATCACGACACCAATAGTACGTAAAAACGGTCTACCAAGTATAATAGGACAATACAGGTTGTAATAAATATCAAGAACAATAAAGTCTATGGGCACATAATTCCTATTTTCAAGAATAAGAACATCATTAATTTTTCCCATAGGCTTTTTAATAGTAGAATCCGCCAAGTGCAAATTTAAAGAACACTCTTCAATATTGGTAAGACAAAGCACATCGCATAAAGATTTCAGAATTATAGAAACACTAGCAGCCAACTCACATAAAGAAAAAAACTCATATTTTTATCTTGAGTTTGATAGTAGGTTCCCATTCATCATGTAATTTTCTAGGAATTGAGATCTCTAATTCCAAATTTTCTTCCAAAGCTTTCTTCATAGCATCTACAACATGTTTAGTAAAAGCTTTGTTTTGTTCATAAGCATGGGGTGAATTTATCATGGATTGCAACAAAGAAATACAATGAATCAAAGAACAATTACCATAATTAAAGTCTTTGTAATCCAAAAGAGTGGGCATATCACTTGTTAAAGTTTTGAGCGCTCCAAACCCACATTTATCAATTTTTCTATCAAGATTTTCACCCTCCGAATTATCAGGGCGCCTTCTAGTTAAAGTTGACTCTTCTTCAGTCCCTTTATCATCAATTTTAATTTTATAAACAAGGAATCAATAGAAGAAACATCAATCATTTTAAGATCTTCATCATTTTTATGAAAGCAATCAGTAGAAAACACTTTTTTCTAAAAATTATCTTTTAGCTCTAAGCATAGCGGTTCTTTTCTTACTTTCATCCATAGAAACATATAAAGATTTAATTGATTCCTCAAATTTAGGCACAAAAATTTTCAACTTGTGATTTTCAACATCATGAGAAATTCTATCAATGCTTCTAGACATGTCATCAATCTTATTCAACTTTTCTTCTATCGTATTATTGAAAACCTTTTGAGCATTGATAAATTCTTTAATATTATTCTCAAGATCAGAGGTGTTCCTATTATTATAACAAGTATTACCATAGGAATTGCCATAATTATTAGATAAATTTTCTGGAAAAGGCCTAGGATTAAAATTACCTCTATAAGCATTGTTATTGAATTTATTTCACGAGACAAAATTCACATGTACGGAATCACTATTTTGCTCAATCAAGGTAGACAAAGGCACATCATTAAGATCAATAGGAGCACTTTTTTAGCAACCAATTTCATAAGAGCATCAACTTTTTCACTGAAAGAATTTATTTCCTCAACCGAATTGACCTTTTTACTAGTAGGAGCTCTTTCCGTATGCCATTGTGAATAAGTTGCCATAATATTATCAAGCAACTTAGTAGCTTCACCCAAAGTAATTTTCATAAAAGTACCACCCGCAGCGAATCTAAAAGATTTCTAGAAACAAAATTCAATCCCGCATAAAAATTGTGTATGATCATCCAAAGATTTAAACCATTGGTAGGACAATTTCTTAGCATCAACTTCATTATTTCCCAAGATTGCGCAACATGTTCATGATCAAGTTGCTTAAAATTCATGATTTATGTCCTAAGAGAAATAATTTTCACGGGCAGAAAATACTTAGTAATAAAAGCATCTTTGCACTTATCCCAAGAACCAATACTATTGCGAGGCAAAGAAGAAAACCAAATTACTATGCGGCTTGAACTGCGTCGGTATTTCCCCAAAGAGGAAGGGATGATGCAACACATCTACGGTAGGTATGTCCCTCAGTGATGATACCAAGGTTATCGAACCAGTAGGAGAACCACGCAACACCGTGTAAATGGTACCTGCACGCAAAGAACAAATACTTGCAACCCGATGCGTAAGAGGGGTTGTCAATCCCTCCCGGGTAAAAGATAGATTGGTTTGTAGTAAATTGGATAAATAGATCTCGCGGAAACGCAAAATAAAATAAATAACAAAAAATTGCAGCAATGCATTTTTGGGTTTTGGGAATAAAAGATCTGAAAATAAAAGCGAATAAAAATAGATCTCAAAGAAAATATGATAAAGAATAGACCCGAGGGCCGTAGATTTTACTAGTGGCTTCTCTCGAGAAAAATAGCATACGACGGGTAAACAAATTACTGTTGGGCAATTGATAGAACTTCAAATAATTATGATGATATCAAGGCAATGATCATTATATAGGCATCACTAGTATTGAACACCGTAAGATCGAACCCACCACAAAGCACCTCTTCCCATTGCAAGAAAAATCGATCTAGTTGGGCTAACTAACCTTGTGACAAAGTAGGGGTAGCGAGACACATATTGTATTGTTGCCATCAAGGGTAAAAGGATGTGGTTTTCATCATATTGCTTGAGTTTATCCCTCTACATCATGTCATCTTGCTTAAGGCATTACTCCATTCTTATGAATTTAATACTCTAGATGCATGTTGGATAGCGGTTGATGTGTGGAGTAATAGTAGTAGATGCATGCAGGAATCGGTCTACTTGACATGGAAGTGATGCCTATATTCATAATCATTGCCTTCGATATCGTCATAACTTTGCACTTTTCTATCAATTGCTCGACAATAATTTGTTCACCCACCATATTATTTTCCTTCAAGAGAGAAGCCTTGATGTCTACTACACAACCTTCTTCTTGTAGACGTTGTTGGGCCTCCAAGTGCAGAGGTTTTGTAGGACAGTAGCAAATTTCCCTCAAGTGGATGACCTAAGGTTTATCAATCCATGGGAGGCGTAGGATGAAGATGGTCTCTCTCAAGCAACCCTGCAACCAAATAACAAAGAGTCTCTTGTGTCCCCAACACACCCAATACAATGGTAACTTGTATAGGTGCACTAGTTCGGCGAAGAGATGGTGATACAAGTGCAATATGGATAGTAGATAATGGTTTTTGTAATCTGAAAATATAAAAACAGCAAGGTAACTAATGATAAAAGTGAGCACAAACGGTATTGCAATGCTTTGAAACAAGGCCTAGGGTTCATACTTTCACTAGTGCAAGTTCTCTCAACAATAATAACATAATTGGATCATATAACTATCCCTCAACATGCAACAAAGAGTCACTCCAAAGTCACTAATAGCGTAGAACAAGCGAAGAGATTATGGCAGGGTACGAAACCACCTCAAAGTTATTGAGGGAGTCCTGGATTAGGGGGTCTCCGGACAGCCGGACTATATCCTTTGGCCGGACTATTGGACTATGAAGATACAAGATTGAAGACTTCGTCCCGTGTCTGGATGGGACTCTCCTTGGCATGGAAGGCAAGCTAGGCAATACGGATATGTATATCTCCTCCTTTGTAACTGACCTTGTGTAACCCTAGCCTCCTCCGGTGTCTATATAAACCGGAGGGTTTTAGTCCATAGGACAACATACAATCATACCATAGGCTAGCTTCTATGGTTTAGCCTCTCTGATCTCATGGTAGATCAACTCTTGTACTGCTCATATTATCAAGAATAATCAAGCAGGACGTAGGGTTTTACCTCCATCAAGAGGGCCCGAACCTGGGTAAAACATCGTGTCCCCTGCCTCCTGTTACCATCCACCTTAGACGCACAGTTCGGGACCCCCTACCCGAGATCCGCCGGTTTTGACACCGACATTGGTGCTTTCATTGAGAGTTCCACTGTGCCGTCGCCGTAAGGAAGGATGCCTCGTCTCGTTGTTAAAAACAACATTACCGCCGGGGGAGCCCTGGCTGTCGGCCAAACTCTCCGTCTTGGCTGCTTCATCATGACCGCCCGTTCGGCCGTTGCACCGACGATGACCTCTCGGGTCATCAAAAATAGCCTCCACGTCGGCTCAGAATTCACCGAGAAGATGGATCCAATGGAGCTCTCTTCCCTAAATGAGCTCTTGGATCGTATCGCAGCCTTGGGAGTCGCTACGGACTATGATCGGATTGGGCCTAAACCCGATCAAAGGGAGATTAACTCTCCACCGGTCACCCATCATATTGCGGTGGTGCAGGAACAATGCGGCGATTCTTCCTCTATCTTGAGGACTAACTATGTCCGGATTCCTGAGCTCTCCGAGCCGGATACCCGTTTACGGGAGGACATCACCCAAGCCCTGAACCTAGAGTCAGGCAGTGGGCCAGACTTATCGGGCAACACTCCGGAATCCAAACTTCCAAGATTGGAAACTCCTCGGCCCCTGGGTCTCAGATCGGGTAGGGGTTCGGACTCAAATCCACCCACCCACCCAGACATAAACGTTCTTTCCCACATCAGGCAAGAGACCCATGAAACAGTACATCATTATTGGGCCATATTCCTCCTTGTGATGAACAAGGTTAATGACTGTCGCGAGGAAGACGCAGTCTCATTTTTCTGCAACAATTGCACGGACAAGGGAATCCTTAACGCCTTAAGTCGCCATGACATATCACGCTTCGCTGACTTGGCATCCATAGTACAAAAGTACTGTGCGATGGAAAGCGCCTGGAAAAACCGAAACGGAATTTTGGGATAATCCGGCTCGAAATATACACACAGTCCGAAGTAAAAGGGTGCACTATCATAACACACCCGAGTTAGTTACAAAGAAACAAAAACCCTCTATAGGGCATGGAACCGTATTGGAGGGATGGCTTAACGGACCCTGCAAAATTCATAGTACAGCGGATACCATACCAACACACAGCCTTAGAGCATGTTGGATACTCTGGCAGGTGGCCAAAAGTGGTGAGGATCTTCTCATCCCAAATGCCACAGAGCACCATCCCAAGGATAACAATACGGTATTAACATTCTTTGAATCCTTCACATCAAATAATAGGCGCAAGCGAACACTCCGCAGCCTCGCCGAAATCTGCCACGTGGCAGCAATGAATCCATGGAGTGAGACGGCTATTACCTTCAAAGCTAGTGACGAACCTAAATTCCGGACAGCCCGAGCACCAGCTGCACTGGTCCTCAGTCCAATTGTGGACGGCTTTCGACTCACCAAAGTACTCATGGACGGCGGCAGTGGATTGAACCTCATATATGAGGAAACTCTTCAAAAAATGGAAATAGACTGGAACCACATTGAGCAAAGCAGCACAACCTTCAGAGGAATCATCCCTAGTCAGGAAGCATGCTGTGCTGGAAAAATCACACTAGATGTGGTATTCGGCACGCCGGAGAACTATAGGTCCGAAGAAATTACATTCCAAGTGGCCCCGTTCAGTAGTGGATACCACACCCTTTTAGGACGGGAGGCGTTCACAATCTTCCAAGCCATACCCCATTATGGGTACATGAAGCTCAAAATGCCCGGGCCCAATGGAATCATCACTCTCGCTAGTGATCCGGACACAGCGCTCCGCGCCGAAAACAAAACAAACGCATTGGCCCTCGAGGCATTATCTGAAGCCCTTTCAGTCGAGGAATTAACCGCGCTACGCTCCACAGTGGACAGGGATGACGTGATACTTGACAAGAGATCCAAGTCCACCTCTTTTAAACCAGCAGATGAAATAGTCAAATTCCAAGTCCACTCAACGGACCCTATAAAAACAGCCTCCATCGGGGCACAGTTAAACCCCGCCATGGACGCCGCACTACGAGAGTTCCTGCGCGAGAATTGGGACATATTCGCCTGGCACCCCTCAAACATGCCAGGAATCCCACGCAGGTTGGCCGAGCACAGCCTCAATATTTTAAAGGGATTCAAGCCGGTCAAGCAGACTCTTCGGCGTTTCTCTGAACCTAAGAGCAAGCTATGGGAGAGGAACTAGCCAAGTTATTGGAGGCCGGATTCATTAGAGAAATAAAACACCCAGACTGGCTAGCAAACCCGGTGATGGTACCAAAGAAGGAGAAATCCTGGCGCCTATGTGTCGATTTCAAGGACCTTAACAAGGCTTGCCCAAAGGATCCCTTCCCCCTCCCCCACATTGATCAAATTATCGACGCTACCGCAGGACACGAGTCATTGTGTTTCCTCAATGCATACTCCGGCTACCACCAAATCAAGATGGCGGAGTACGACCAAGCCGCAGCAGCATTCATCACACCATACGGCCCCTTCTGTTTCAACACAATGGCTTTTGGGCTCAAAAACTCCGGCGCAACATATCAGCGCATGATTTAGACATGTCTGGAGAAACAGATCGGCAAATCAGTAGAGGCATACGTAGATGATGTGGTCGTTAAAACCAAACACGCCGACTCTCTAATAGACGACTTGAAGCTCACATTCGACAACCTCTGAACATATGACATCAAGCTCAATCCGGAAAAATGCATTTTCGGCGTACCGGCCGGAAAGCTCCTGGGCTTCATTGTCTCCAGTAGAGGAATTGAAGCTAATCCGGCCAAAATCCGAGCTCTGTCACAGTTGGCTATCCCAATGGACCTCAAACAAATCCAGAAATTAACTGGATGTGTGGCGGCTCTAAGCCGCTTTATCTCCCGCTTAGGAGAAAAGGCATTATCCCTTTATCGCCTCCTTCGGCGCACCGAACACTTCGAGTGGATGGATGCTGCCACAGCTGGATTGGAAGAAAAAAAAGCCATACTAGCAACCAACCCAATCCTGGCCACGCCAAACATCGGTGAACCAATGCTGTTGTACATTGCGGCAACTCATCAGGTTGTAAGCACAATGCTCGTCGTCGAACGAGAAGCGGACGGACATAAATTCCCTTTTCAAAAGCCGGTATATTATGTATCCACTCTCCTCACTCCATGCAAATCACGGTACCCACATTATCAAAAGATAGCCTATGCGGTATTCAAGGCATTCCGGAAGCTGCAACACTACTTTCAAGAGTGTTCGATTACAGTAGCCTCGAAAGTGCCACTTAATGATATTATAAACAACCACGACGCCACGGGCCGGATTGCCAAATGGGAGATTGAGCTCCTCCCGTTCGACATAACATACAAACCTTGGCGAGCCATTAAATCGCAAGTATTGGCCGACTTTGTCACCGAATGGATGGAAGCCGAACTCCCTAAAGAGTACGGCGCATACTCCAATTGGATCATGCACTTCGACGGCTCCAAAATGCTGGCTGGTTTGGGGGCTGGCGTCGTCCTGACGTTCCCAACTGGAGATACAGTTCAATACGTACTACATATACTGTATACAGACTCCAACAACGCAGCCGAATATGAAGCCCTGTTACATGGTCTTCGGATGGCAGTTTCCATGGGCATTCAACACCTGGAGGTGCGTGGGGATTCGAAACTCGCAATATCCCAAATAAATGGAGACTTTGATGCCAAGGATCCGAAGATGGCGGCATATCGAAACGCCGTCCTAAAGATGTCAGCTCGGTTCGAGGGGCTCGAATTTCACCATGTAGCTCGGGAAAACTATCAGGCGGCGGATATCCTCGCCAGCATCGGCACAAAACGCGATGCGGTCCCCCCAACATCTTTTTGGAGAGGTTGTTTAAGCCATCCATGGTATGGGAAGGGGACACCGGTAACAATAGTCCGGACCCGGCCAAAATGCCCGATACCGAACACAATGACATAATCGGAGGCTCTGCCACCGAAATAACGCCTTCAGCCCATGTAAATAATTGCCATCATTGCCCCTTGGACAGAACCATTCCTGGCCTACCTAACTAGGCAGGAACTTCCCGAGGACCAAAATGAGGCACGCTGCATAGTGCGGCGATCTAAAGCCTACAGGGTCCACGAGGGAGAGTTGTATAAAAAAGCACTACCGGAGTCCTTCAAAGGTGCATCTCCGAAGAGGAAGGGCAGAAGATTTTGGCAGAAATTCACGCTGGACTCGGCGGGCACCATGTCGCAGCCAAGGCCCTTGTAAGCAAGGCCTTCCATACAGGGTTTTATTGGCCGACGGCCTGGGCAGACACACAAGACTTGGTCCAATGCTGCGTCGGTTGCCAGCTTTTTGCAAACCAAAGCCACATGCCACCCACCGCTGATACGTCTCCAACATATCTATAATTTTTGATTGCTCCATGCTATATTATCTACTGTTTTGGACTATATTGGGCTTTATTTTCCACTTTTATATTATTTTTGGGACTAACGTATTAACCGGAGGCCCAACCCAGAATTGTTGTTTTTTGCCTCTTTCAGTGTTTCGGATAAACAGAATATCAAATGGAGTCCAAACGGAATAAAATCTTCGGGAACGTGATTTTCTCACCAAACGTGATCTAGGAGACTTGGACCCTATTGCAAGGGATCAAAGAGGAGGTCACGAGGGTGGGGGGCGCCCCCCCTAGGGTGCGCCCCCTGCCTCATGGGCCCCTCGTTGCTCCACCGACGTACTCCTTCCTCCTATATATACACATGTACCCCAAAACGATCAGAACATGAGCCAAAAGCCTAATTCCACCGCTGCAACTTTCTGTATCCATGAGATCCCATCTTGGGGCCTATTCCGGAGCTCCGCCGGAAGAGGGCCGTCATCACGGAGGGCTTCTACATCATCATAGCCTCTTTGATGAAGTGTGAGTAGTTTACCTCAGACCTTCGGGTCCATAGTTAGTAGCTAGATGGCTTCTTCTCTCTCTTTGAATCTCAATGAGAAGTTCTCCCCCTCTCTTGTGGAGATCTATTCGATGTAATCTTCTTTTTGCGGTGTGTTTGTTGAGATCGATGAATTGTGGGTTTATGATCAAGTCTATCTATGAATAATATTTGAATCTTCTCTGAATTCTTTTATGTATGATTAGTTATCTTTGCAAGTCTCTTCGAATTATCCGTTTGGTTTGGCCAACTAGATTGGTAGTTCTTGCCATGGGAGAAGTGCTTAGCTTTGGGTTCGATCTTGCAGTGTCCTTACCCAGTGACAGAAGGGACTGCAAGGCACATATTGTATCGTTGCCATCGAGGATAACAAGATGGGGTTTATTTCATATTGCATGAATTTATCTCTCTACATCGTGTCATCTTGCTTAAGGCGTTACTCTGTTTTTAACTTAATACTCTAGATGCATGCTGGATAGCGGTCGATGAGTGGAGTAATAGTAGTAGATGCAGAATCGTTTCGATTTACTTGTCACGGACGTGATGCCTATATACATGATCATGCCTAGATATTCTCATAACTATGCTCAATTCTGTCAATTGCTCAACAGTAATTTGTTCACCCACCGTAGAATAATTATGCTCTTGAGAGAAGCCACTAGTGAAACCTATGTCCCCCGGGTCTATTCTCATCATATCAATCTCCATTACTTTAATATTGTTTTGCTTTTTTACTTTGCTTTTACTTTTTACTTTGCATCTTTATACCAAAAATAGCAAAAATATTATATCTATCAGATCTCAATCCCGTAAGTGACCGTGAAGGGCTTGACAACCCCTAATCGCGTTGGTTGCGAGTAGCTATCGCTTTGTGCAGGTACGAGGGACTTGAGCGTGGGCTCCTACTGGATTGATACCTTGGTTCTCAAAAACTGAGGGAAATACTTACGCTACTCTGCTGCATCATCCCTTCCTCTTTGGGAAAAACCAACGCAAGCTCAAGACGTAGTAAGAAGGATTTCTGGCGCCGTTGCCGGGGAGTCTACGCAAAAAAGTCAATATACCAAGTACCCATCACAATCCCTATCTCTCGCATTACATTATTTGCCATTTGCCTCTCGTTTTCCTCTCCCCCCAATTCACCCTTGCCGTTTTATTCGCCCTCTCTCTCTATCCTCCCTCTCTATTTGCCTCTTTTTGCCCGCTTGCCTTTTGTTTGCTCGTGTGTTAGATTGCTTGTTTGTCGTGATGGCTCAAGATACTACTAAATTGTGTGACTTCACCAATACCAATAATAATGATTTCCTTAGAACTCTGATTGCTCCTCTTACCGATGCTGAATCTTGTGAAATTAATACTGCTTTGTTGAATCTTGTTATGAAAGATCAATTCGCCGGCCTTCCTAGCGAAGATGCCGCTACTCATCTGAATAGCTTCGTTGATTTATGTGATATGCAAAAGAAAAAAGATGTCAATAATGATGTCGTTAAATTGAACCTATTTCCTTTTTTTGCTTAGAGATCGTGCTAAAGCTTGGTTTTCGTCTTTGCCTAAGAATAGTATTGATTCATGGAACAAGCGCAAAGATGATTTTATCTCTAAGTATTTTCCTCCCGCTAAGATCATCTCTCTTAGAAATGATATAATGAACTTTAAACAACTTGATCATGAACATGTTGCACAAGCTTGGGAGAGAATGAAATTAATGATACGTAATTGCCCTACTCATGGTTTGAATTTGTGGATGATTATACAAACAATTTATGCCGGATTGAATTTTGCTTCTAGAAATCTTTTAGATTCGGCCGCGGGAGGCACTTTTATGGAAATCACTTTAGGAGATGCTACTAAACTCCTAGATAATATTATGGTTAATTATTCTCAATGGCATACTGAAAGAACTTCTAATAAATAAGTGCATGCAATAGAAGAAATTAATGTGTTGAGTGGAAAGATGGATGAACTTATGAAATTATTTGCTACTAAGAGTGTTTCTTCTGACCCTAATGATATGCCTTTTTCTACTTTGATTGAGAATAACAATGAATCTATGGATGTGAATTTTGTTGGTAGGAATAATTTTGGTAACAACGCTTATAGAGGGAACTTTAATCCTAGGTCATATCCTAGTAATCCTTCTAATAATTATGGGAATTCTTACAACAACTCTTATGGAAATTATAATAAGATGCCCTCTAATTTTGAATCTAATATTAAAGAATTTATTTCTTCGCAAAAGAATTTTAATGCTATGATTGAAGAAAAATTGCTGAAGATTGATGATTTGGCTAGGAACATTGATAGAATTGCTCTTGATGTTGATGCTTTGAAACTTAGATCTATTCCACCTAAGCATAATATTAATGAGTCTCTAAAAGCCATGATAATTTCAATTGATGAGTGTAAAGAAAGAACCGCTAGGATGCGTGCTTCCAAAGATGCCTTTATTAAAGCATGTTCTTCCAATTCCTATGAAAATCAAGATGAAGATCTAAAAGTTATTGATGTGTCTCCAATTAAATCTTTATTTTGCAATATGAATCTTGATGAAACTGAATATGATCTTCCTTTACCTAGAAGGCGTTCTAAAAATTCAGAGTGTTTAGATCTTAATGATGAAATTGATGAAAGTGGGATTGAAAGAAATAAAAATCTAGATGTTGCTAAACCCAATATATTGGATTTCAAGGAATTTAATTATGAAAGTTGATCTTTGATTGATTGTATTTCCTTGTTGCAATCCGTGCTAAATTCTCCACATGCTTATAGTCGAAATAAAGCCTTCACCAAACATATTGTTGATGCCTTGATGCAATCTTATGAAGAAAAACTTGAGTTGAAAGTTTCTATCCCTAGAAAACTCTATGATGAGTGGGAACCAACTATTAAAATTAAAATTAAATATCATGAGTTTTATTCTTTGTGTGATTTGGGGCTAGTGTCTCTACTATTCCCAATACTTTGTGTGATTTACTAGATTTCCATAACTTTGATGATTGCTTTCTAAACTTGCATCTTGCAGATTACACTATTAAGAAACCTATGGGAAGAATTAATGATGTTCTTATTGTTGCAAATAGGAATTATGTGCCCGTAGATTTCATTGTTCTTGATATAGATTGCAATCCTTCTTGCCCTATTATTCTTGGTAGACCTTTCCTTAGAACGGTTGGTGCGATTATTGATATGAAGGAAGGGAATATTAGATTTCAATTTCCATTAAAAAAGGGCATGGAACACTTTCCAAGAAAGAAAATAAAATTACCATATGAAACTATCATGAGAGCCACTTATGGACTGCCTACCAAAGATGGCAATACTTAGATCTATCCTTGCTTGTTTTGCCTAGCTAGGGGCGTTAAACGATAGCGCTTGTTGGGAGGCAACCCAATTTTATTTTTATTCCTTTCTTTTTTATCCTGTTTAGTAATAAATAAATTATTTAGCCTCTGTTTGTTTGTGTTTAATTAGTGTTTGTGCCAAGTAGAACTGTTGGGAAGACTTGGGGAAACTCTTGTTGAACTTGCTGTAAAAAACAGAAACTTTAGCGCTCACGAGAACTGCTGTCATTTTTATTTTAAGAGTGCTATTTAGTTAATTCTTTTTGAAGATGATTAATAGATAAATTCCTAACGTCCAGCAATTTATTTTAGAATTTTTGGGGTTCCAGATCTTGCGCTAGCTACATATTACTACAGACTGTTCTGTTTTTGACAGATTCTGTTTTTCGTGTGTTGTTTGCTTATTTTGATGAATCTATGGCTAGTAAAATAGTTTATAATCCATAGAGAAGTTGGAATACAGTAGTTTTAACACCAATATAAATAAATAGTGAGTTCATTACAGTACCTTGAAGTGGTCTTTTGTTTTCTTTCGCTAACGGAGCTCACGAGTTCTCTATTTTGAGTTTTGTGTTGTGAAGTTTTCAAGTTTTGGGTGAATTCTTTTGATGGATCATGGAACAAGGAGTGGCAAGAGCCTAAGCTTGGGGATTCCCATGGCACCCCCAAGATAATCCAAGGACACCAAAAAGTCAAAGCTTGGGGATGCCCCGGAAGGCATCCCCTCTTTTCGTCCACTTCCATCGGTAATTTACTTGGAGCTATATTTTTATTCACCAACATGATATGTGTTTTGCTTGGAGCGTCTTGTATTATTTGTGTCTTTGTTTGTTAGTATGCCACAATAATCCTTGCTGTATACACCTTTTGAGAGAGCCATACAAGAATTAAAATTTGATAGAATACTCTATGTGCTTCACTTATATCTTTTGAGCGTAGTAGTTTTGCTCTATGTGCTTCACTTATATCTTTTGAGCGTTATAGTTTTGCTCTATGTGCTTCACTTATATCCTTTGAGCTATATATTTTTTCTCTATGTTCTTCACTTAAATCTTTTAGAGCACGGTGGTGGATTCGTTTTAAAGAAACTATTGATCTCTCATGCTTCACTTAAATTAATTTGAGAGTCTCTTAATAGCATGGTAATTTGCTTAATAATAATATGCTTGGCATTCAAGATTTGTGAAACTTTCTTTTGAGTGTGTTGAATACTAAGAAAACATTGAAGCATGATAATTGTTTTGAGATATGGAGGTGATAATATTAAAGTCATGCTAGTTGAGTAGTTGTGAATTTAAAGAATACTTGTGTTGAAGTTTGTGATTCCCGTAGCATGCACGTATGGTGAACCGTTATGTGATGAAGTCAGAGCATGCTTTATTGATTGATTGTATTCCTTATGAGTGGCGGTCGGGGACGAGCGATGGTCTTTTCCTACCAATCTATCCCCCTAGGAGCATGCCCGTAGTACTTTGTTTGGATAACTAATAGATTTTTGCAATAAGTATGTGAGTTCTTTATGACTAATGTTGAGTCCATGGATTATACGCACTCCCACCCTTACACCCTTGCTAGCCTCTCTAATACCGCGCAACTTTCGCCGGTATCATACACCTACCATATACCTTCCTCAAAACAGCCACCATACCTACCTATTATGGCATTTCCATAGCCATTCCGAGATATATTGCCATGCAACTTTCCACCATCTAGTTCATCATGACACATCCATCATTGTCATATTGCTTAGCATGATCATGAAGTTGACATAGTATTTGTGGCAAAGCCACCATTCATAATTCTTTCATACTTGTCACTCTTGATTCATTGCATATCCTGGTACACCGCCGGAGGCATTCATATAGAGTCATACTTTGTTTTAGTATCGAGTTGTAAATAAATAGAAGTGTGATGATAATCATTCAATAGAGCATTGTCCCAAAAAAGGCCAAAGAAAAAAAGAAGGCCCAAAAAATAAAAAAGGGGCAATGCTACTATCCTTTCTTCCACACTTGTGCTTCAAAGTAGCACCATGATATAGCGAGTCTCATATATTGTGCTTCAAAGTAGCACCATGTTCTTCATATAGAGAGTCTCATATGTTGTCACTTTCATATACTAGTGGGAATTTTACGTTATAGAACTTGGCTTATATATTCCAATGATGGGCTTCCTAAAATTTCCCTAGGTCTTCGTGAGCAAGAAAGTTGGATGCACACCCACTAGTTTCTTTTGTTGAGCTTTCATACATTTATAGCTCTAGTGCATCCGTTGCATGGCAATCCCTACTCACTCACATTGATATCTATTGATGGGCATCTCCATAGCCCGTTGATATGCCTATTTGATGTGAGACTATCTTCTCCTTTTTGTCTTCTCCACAACCACCATTTTATTCCACCTATAGTGCTATATCCATGGCTCACGCTCATGTATTGCGTGAAGATTGAAAAGGTTTTGAAAAAGTTAGAGTATGAAACAATTGCTTGGCTTGTCATCGGGGTTATGCATGATTTAAATACTTTGTGTGGGGAAGATGGAGCATAGCCAGACTATATGATTTTGTAGGGATAACTTTCTTTGGCCATGTTATTTTGAGAAGACATAATTGCTTTATTAGTATGCTTGAAGTATTATTATTTTCTATGTCAATATAAACTTTTGTCTTGAGTCTTTCTAATCTGAATATTCATACCACAATTAAGAAGATTTGCATTGAAATTAAGCCAAGTAGAACTCCACATCAAAAATTCTCTTTTTATCATTTATCTACTCGAGGACGAGCAGGAATTAAGCTTGGGGATGCCTGATACGTCTCCAACGTATCTATAATTTTTGATTGCTCCATGTTATATTATCTACTGTTTTGGACTATATTGGGCTTTATTTTCCACTTTTATATTATTTTTGAGACTAACCTATTAACCGGAGGCCCAGCCCAGAATTGCTGTTTTTTGCCTATTTCAGTGTTTCGGATAAACAGAATATCAAACGGAGTCCAAACGGAATAAAATCTTCGAGAACGTGATTTTCTCACCGAACGTGATCCAGGAGACTTGGACCCTACTGCAAGGGGTCAAAGAGGAGGTCACGAGGGTGGGGGCGCCCCCCTAGGGCGCGCCCCCCTGCCTCATGGGCCCCTCGGTGCTCCACCGACGTACTCCTTCCTCCTATATATACACACGTACCCCGAAACAATCAGAACAGGAGCCAAAAACCTAATTCCACCGCCGCAACTTTCTGTATCCACGAGATCCCATCTTGGGGCCTGTTCCGGAGCTCCACCGGAAGAGGGCCGTCATCACGGAGGGCTTCTACATCATCATAGCCTCTCCGATGAAGTGTGAGTAGTTTACCTCAGACCTTCGGGTCCATAGTTAGTAGCTAGATGGCTTCTTCTCTCTCTTTGAATCTCAATACAAAGTTCTCCCCCTCTCTTGTAGAGATCTATTCGATGTAATCTTGTTTTTGCGGTGTGTTTGTTGAGACCGATGAATTGAGGGTTTATGGTCAAGTCTATCTATGAATAATATTTGAATCTTCTCTGAATCCTTTTATGTATGATTGGTTATCTTTGCAAGTCTCTTCGAATTATCCGTTTGGTTTGGCCAACTAGATTGGTAGTTCTTGCCATGGGAGAAGTTCTTAGATTTGGGTTCGATCTTGCGGTGTCCTTACCCAGTGACATAAGGGGCTGCAAGGCACATATTGTATCATTGCCATCGAGGATAACAAGATGGGGTTTATTTCATATTGCATGAATTTATCTCTCTACATCGTGTCATCTTGCTTAAGGCGTTACTCTGTTTTTAACCTAATACTCTAGATGCATGCTGGATAGCGGTCGATGAGTGGAGTAATAGTAGTAGATGCAGAATCATTTCGATTTACTTGTCACGGACGTGATGCCTATATACATGATCATGCCTAGATATTCTCATAACCATGCTCAATTCTGTCAATTGCTCAACAGTAATGTGTTCACCCACCATAGAATACTTATGCTCTTGAGAGAAGCCACTGGTGAAACCTATGGCCTCCGGGTCTATTCTCATCATATCAATATCCATTACTTTAATATTGTTTTGCTTTTTACTTTGCTTTTACTTTTTACTTTGCATCTTTATACCAAAAATACCAAAAATATTATATCTATCAGATCTCACTCTCGTAAGTGACCGTGAAGGGCTTGACAACCCCTAATCGCGTTGGTTGCGAGTAGCTATTGCTTTGTGCAAGTACGAGGGACTTGAGCGTGGGCTCCTACTGGATTGATACCTTGGTTCTAAAAAACCGAGGGAAATACTTACGCTACTCTGCTGCATCATCCCTTCCTCTTCGGGGAAAACCAACACAAGCTCAAGACGTAGCAACCGCCCTCCAAACAATCCCCATTACCTGGCCCTTCGCGGTCTGGGGGCTTGACATGGTTGGACCCCTTAAAGGGGGAACCCATAAGAAAAAATACTTATAGGTCATGGTGGATAAATTCACCAAATGGATAGAAGCCAAACCTGTTAAAACAGCCGAATCTGGACCGGTGGTAGACTTCATATCTGGGGTTGTACACCGTTATGGCGTCCCCCACAGCATCATCACTGACAACGGCATGAACTTCACGGCCGACGAGGTAAAACTCTGGTGCAGCAACATGGGCATCAAGCTTGATTATGCTTCCGTCTATCACCCACAAACCAACGGCCAAGTTGAGCGAGCAAATGGTCTTATCATGAGCGGCATTAAACACAGATTAGTGCGGTCCTTAAAGGAGTCTAACACGCACTGGGTAGAGGAGCTCGACTCCGTACTCTGGGGGCTGCTGACCATGCCAAATCATACTATCGAATATACACCCTTCTTTATGGTGTACAACGCAGAGGCAGTTCTGCCCTGCGACATAATTCATGACTCGCCTCGAGTGTGCATGTATGAAGAAAGAGAAGCCAAGCTCGATCGGTAGGACAGTCTGGACACCCTGGAGGAGGAGCGCGATGTGGCGAAAGCCCGTTCCGCATTCTATCAGCAACAGGCTCGTAGATACCAAAGTAGAGAAGTACGGGCCAAAACTTATAACGTTG
Organism: Triticum dicoccoides; assembly: GCF_002162155.2. Classification (NCBI taxonomy): domain Eukaryota; kingdom Viridiplantae; phylum Streptophyta; class Magnoliopsida; order Poales; family Poaceae; genus Triticum; species Triticum dicoccoides. Next base: position 287,295,661 of record NC_041380.1, on the reverse strand, counting down.
GCGAGTTAGTTCTACGCCTGCCGGAGAAGAAAAAGACCAAGCTCGAGCCCAAATGGGAAGGTCCCTTCATTATTGACCAAGTTCTGACCGGTGGAGCGTACCGTCTGCGGGATGCATCGAATAATCGACTTGAGCCGAACCCATGGAATGCAGCCAGGCTCCGAAGATTCTACGCCTAGCGCCAGACTCTATGTTTGTCTCCTTCCTCTGTCCATTTTTTTGCATATACATTATCTATCTTTTTTCTCTTTCTTTCTTTTATTCTTTCGCAAGGCCTTCAAGGGCCAACTTGTGCCTTGCTTGCACACTATAGACGTGCTAACCGCGCTCATTATACCTGGGGGCTTCTTACACAAAAGTTTAATTATCTATCTGGGCTTCATGCCCCGCACATGTGTCATTCTTCCGCATGTACCTTTTCTTTGCCATTATATGCATCTATATGACTTAAGTTTTGGCCAAGCTGGGTTGCTTGGCTCTTGTATTTATGCCCTACGTTCCCGTTAATTCAGCTAGGGCATAAGGGGAGCACCTCTGCGATTGTTACTGCCGGGTCAGCCGGATGTGTACCTCAGACTGGGTGAAGCCGAAAGCTAGCGTTCTTAAGTGAATATTCGGTCGCCGAACAAAAGATGATTTTTATTTATTTTCCATATATGCCCCCAGATGTTTTTGCCTGCGTCTTCGCTCGCAGTCCGGACATGCACTTTAGGGCATGCGTACCCAGGGAAAGGAACCCCTAACGGAACTATTCTCCCTGGAAGATGTTTCTTACTACCCATGTAATATAACATAACTAGATGGGTACTTGTCTGTTCAAGCACTAATGACCCCTACGCCTGGTTTCCACGCATACCCCAGTTCTTATATAACTGAGCGGGTATTCGGACACACTCCGGACTATCGGGTCCCGAGGTTGAAGCGAAAAGGTCCGCCATGACAAATGATTTACAATCAGGCTAGAAGGCATTATACACGTCACTTTAATTACATAGTCATGTAGACTGACTAAATTCCTCTTTTATACCATCCAACAGGCGGTCTAGCCTACAATCCTGTTGGGAATACTTTGCGGCTAATTCTACTTGCCCATAGACTAAGCTAACGGGGATCTCTTTCCCATCGGGCCCCACAGGTCCGACCTCGGCCATGTGGATTGGGTCAGCCTTGGTATACCGTGTCTTCACCATGGCCCAGGCTTCCCTGGCACCTTGACGGCAGGCCGATATCTTCCATAATCGGAAGCGCCGCCGTGCTCCCTTGAGCTTCTCCGCAAGCTCTCCAATGCCTTCTGGCAGGGAGACGGATGGCCACAAGGCCTGGGCAATACCTTGCATCACCTGCCGAACTTGTTTGTGCAGTTGTGAGAGCTCAGATAGAAGATCACCCGCAGACCCGGGCATCTCCTTTGCGGGACGATCCATCAGCATACCTGCAGACATAAGTCTGTTAGTTGGCTTCTCTCCCGCCCCCTTTTTTAAGGATTCATTCAAGCACTTACTGAAAATGTCGCGTCGAAGCCGCTTATTCTCCTTCTCAGAGTCCGCAAGCTGGGCTCGAACATCTTTCAGTTCCACGCTCAGCTTGGTATTGGCGTCTTGGAGATTGTTTTTCTCCCGCCTGACCTCAGTCAGCGCGCGTTCGCCAGCCTTTAGCTGTCGTACGACATGCTGGTCCTCCAGATTCTCTCTGGATTCATCTGCAACATCTATTGTTAGATCTGCAGCCATGCCGCATGCTATATGGTACCTATCATTCTTTGAAAGAAATGTTACCAGCTAGGGACTTTTTAGGTTCCTTCAATGCGGCAACAGCGGCCCGAAGTTGGGTCTTGCATTCCTCCAGCTCCTGTGACAGTCAAGTATTCTTCTCTGTAAGAACCTGCACAATAGATGATCCTTAAATCAGTTCTGCTAACTGTTTCAAGTCTCAGGGGCTACTGATACATATAATCGTCAGATTTTCTTACCAGTACATCCCTTACTTACTGGTCCATGGCTCTGGCTAGACCATTTTGAGCAGCACGGAGGTACGCCTCTCCAGAATTGAAGGCATCAAATGCCTCTGGTGAGAAGCAAGAGTCACGGAGTACGGCCCGGCAACGCCTATGATTCATGGCGCTCTCCACTTCTGAATTTGTAGCGGATAGTCTATCCGCATCCTCTGTAGGGGGAGTATCCGGTGTCCGCCCCATGTCGGCTTCCGCCTCTATGTCCGGTCCCGGAGCCCGACTGGTGGAAGCGTGATCGGCAGGCTCACCAGACATATTCCGGCGAGCATTTTTTCTATTAAAGAAACATGGACGTCATTACATTTTGAGAAAGACGACAGCCACGGAGCGGGGTTTTTGTCATACCTCTGTGCCGGCATCTCCGTCCTGACCGCCTTCCTTTTTGGCCTACCCGGCCTCGGTGCCTCTTGTTGGCGAGTTGCTGCGGGTTTGGCACGGCGTCCCGAATGCCTTCCCTGTAAAACACCATATGTATATGGTGGGTGAAGTGTCTGGAAGGGGATCTTAGGTTTTGGAGTTGGGATTTTTGGTTTTTCTTACGTGCGACGCAGGAAGCAGTCCGGGATAGTTGGCCGTAATGGCCACCATGGCGTCATCACAACTTAATTGATAGAACTGTCGGTCTATCAGCTCCACGAATATGTCCGGATCTTCTTCGAGTCTAGGACCGAGGGCCCGGTCAGGATCCTCTGGTTGTGGAGATGGGCTGTTGACCTCCCTTATGGCTTTTCGCAGTTCCTGCCGCAAAATGGCAAGGTGAGTACCTACGACAAAGAATGCGGGAAGAATGGAAGTATGGAGATATAACTCACCCAGCTTGGAGGGTTGTACATGGAGAATCCATCATGTGGCTTTATGCGGATGAACTCCTCTTCCTCTCCCTTGAACAACTCGGACAGAATTTTTGCTAAAGCAGCAGCATTGTCTGGACCCTTACGCCCGCAACGGGTGGCGTCATCTTCCCCGTTGAAACACCACAGGGGGTGCCCTTGATATTGAAGTGGCTGCACTCCCTGCATTATGCATATTGACATAACCTCGATTACTGTCAATCCTGATTGAGCCAGCGCTTTAATCCGGTTCATCAGGTAAAGGACTTCTCTGTCGTCTTCCTCTTGGGGGCTTCGTGGGAACCAACTTCGGCATTTCTTCAGAGGAGCATTGTTGAACTCAGGAAGACCCTGCTGAACAGGGTCCGGAAGGGGGACGTCCTCCATATAAAACCATTCCGAAGGATAGTCTTCGGACGTCTTCTTCGGAGTACCGGACAGGTATCCGATTTCGGCGATGCGCCATATTTCGGCTCCGCCCACTTGATAAAGTGACCCCTTCTGTGTGCGGGGGACGAGGCAAAGTAACCTTTTCCACAGCTCGAAATGAGCCTCGCAGCCCAGGAATAACTCGCAGAGGGCAACATAGCCGGCGATGTGTAATATGGAAGCAAGGGTGAAATTATGTAGTTGGAGGCCGTAGAACTCCAGAAGCCTGCGGAGGAACGGATGAATTGTAAATCCGAGTCCCCTTAATAAGTAAGGAACAAGGCATACCCGCTCCCCTGTAGAGGGACTGGGGAAGCTCTCCGCTTGCTCCCCGCCATTGTAGGTGGCGAGCCCGGCTCGGACGGGAACCATATACGCTGGAGGGAGAAATCCCTTAGTCTGCAGTTCGACTAATCGACTGTGTGGGACAGAACACCTCTCCCAATCACCGGGCTTGGGGCTACGAGGGCGGGAGGAGGAGCTGCGGTTGTCGGCCATGCTGGAGTGGATTTTTCCGAAGCGTGCTCCGATGGATTCTCGCTGGGGGAGGATGATATGGATTGGATCTAAGAATCCCCATCCCTTTAATAGAAAATTTATTTATCTAGCTAGGGGGGCGAATGTAAAAACTCCCTGGCTCCTCGTATTCATTCGACACGTGGAAGATAGCCCTTATTGGGCGCAGAAGCCAAGAGGTCCAACATTTATGGGGCTGGACACTGCTTAACAAACATTCAAAATTTGGAGGAGAACCCGCCTTGCAATGCCGAAGACAATACTGCGTGTTGGACTTGACGTCATTGAAGCCTGGTTCAGGGGCTACTGAGGGAGTCCTGGATTAGGGGGTCTCCGGACAGCCGGACTATATCCTTTGGCCGGACTGTTGGACTATGAAGATACAAGATTGAAGACTTCATCCCGTGTCTGGATGGGACTCTCCTTGGCGTGGAAGGCAAGCTAGGCAATACGGATATGTATATCTCCTCCTTTGTAACCGACCTTGTGTAATCCTAGCCCCCTCCGGTGTCTACATAAACCGAAGGGTTTTAGTCCATAGGATAACATACAATCATACCATAGGCTAGCTTCTAGGGTTTAGCCTCTCTGATCTCCTGGTAGATCAACTCTTGTACTACTCATATTATCAAGGATAATCAAGAAGGACGTAGGGTTTTACCTCCATCAAGAGGGCCCAAACCTGGGTAAAACATCGTGTCCCCTGCCTCCTGTTACCATCCGCCTTAGGCACATAGTTCGGGACCCCCTACCCGAGATCTGCCGGTTTTGACACCGACAGTTATCCTTTCTGATCGATCTATTTAAGAGTCTGTAGTAAAATAAGATGAAGCAATTCTTTTTGTTCAATCTATCATAGAGTTCGTACTAGAATAACACCTTAAGACACAAATCAACCAAAACCCTAATGTCACCTAGATACTCCAATGTCACCTCAAGTATCCGTGGGTATGATTATACGATATGCATCACACAATCTCAGATTCATCTATTCAACCAACACAAAGTACTTCAAAGAGTGCCCCAAAGTTTCTACCGGAGAGTCAAGATGAAACGTGTGCCAACCCCTATGCATAAGTTCACGAGGTCACGGAACTCGCAAGTTGATCACCAAAACATAAATCAGGTGGATCACGTGATATCCCATTGTCACCACAGATAAGCACATGCAAGACATACATCAAGTGTTCTCAAATCCTTAGAGACTCAATCCAATAAGATAACTTCAACGGGAAAACTCAATTCATCACAAGAGAGTAGAGGGGGAGAAACATCATAAGATCCAAATATAATAGCAAAGCTCGTGATACATCAAGATCATGCCACCTTAAGAAAACGAGAGAGAGAGAGAGAGAGAGATCAAACACATAGCTACTGGTACATACCCTCAGCCCCGAGGGTGGACTACTCCCTCCTCGTCATGGAGAGCACCGGGATGATGAAGATGGCCACCGGAGAGGGACTCCCCCCTCTGGCAGGGTGCCAGAATGGGTCTAGATTGGTTTTCGGTGGCTATGGAGGCTTCTGGCGGTGGAACTCATGATCTATTCCGATCTCTGATGTTTTTAGGGTATATTGATATATATAGGTGAAAGAAGTCAGTCAGGGGAGCCACGAGGGTGGGGGCGCGCCTCCCTGCCCCGTGCCTCCCTCGAAGCTTCCGTGATGTCTACTCCAAGTCTCCTGGACTGCTTCTGTTCCAAAAATAAGTTCCGTGAAGTTTCAAGTCAATTGGACTCCGTTTGATTTTCCTTTTCTGTGATACTCTAAAACAAGAAAAAAAACAGAAACTGTCACTAGGATCTAGGTTAATAGGTTAGTCCCAAAAATCATATAAAATAACATATAAATGCATATAAAACATCCAAGGTTGATAATATAATAGCATGGAACAATCAAAAATTATAGATACGTTGGAGACGTATCAAGCATCCCCAAGCATAATTCCTGCTCGTCCTCGAGTAGATAAATGATAAAAACTGAATTTTGATGAGGAATGCTTCCTAACATATTTTTCAATGTAATTTTTCTTTATTGTGGCATGAATGTTCAGATCCGAAAGATTCAAGATAAAAGTTCAATATTGACATAAAAATAATAATACTTCAAGTATACTAACTAAGCAATCATGTCTTCTCAAAATAACATGGCCAAAGAAAGTTATCCCTACAAAATCATATAGTCTGGCTATTCTCTATCTACACCACACAAAATATTTAAATCATGCACAACCCCGATGACAAGCCAAGCAATTGTTTCATACTTTTGATGTTCTCAAACTTTTTCAATCTTCACGCAATGCATGAGCGTGAGCCATGGATATAGCACTATAGGTGGAATAGAATGGTAGTTGTGAAGAATACAAAAAGGAGAAGATAGTCTCACATCAACTAGGCGTATCAACGGGCTATGGAGATGCCCATCAACAGATATCAATGTGAGTGAGTAGGGATTGCCATGCAACAGATGCACTAGAGCTATAAGTGTATGAAAGCTCAAAAAGAAACTAAGTGGGTGTGCATCCAACTCGCTTCTCACGAAGACCTAGGGCATTTTGAGGAAGCCCATCATTGGAATATACAAGCCAAGTTCTATAAGGAAAGATTCCCACTAGTATATGAAAGTGACAACATAGGAGACTCTCTATCATGAAGATCATGGTGCTACTTTGAAGCACAAGTGTGGTAAAAGGATAGTAGCATTGTCCCTTCTCTCTTTTTTCTCTCATATTTTTTATTTGGCCTTTTTTTCTTTTTGGCATTTTTTTTATGTTTTTTTCTTTTTCGTCCGGAGTCTCATCCCGACTTGTGGGGGAATCATAGTCTCCATCATCCTTTCCTCACTGGGACAATGCTCTAATAATGATGATCATCACATTTTAATTTACTTACAACTCAAGAATTACAACTCGATACTTAGAACAAAATATGACTCTATATGAATGCCTCCGGCAGTGTACCGGGATGTGCAATGATGCATGAGTGACATGTATGAAGAATTATGAACGGTGGCTTTGCCACAAATACGATGTCAACTACATGATCATGCATAGCAATATGACAATGATGAAGCGTGTCATAATAACGGAATGGTGGAAAGTTGCCTGGAAATATATCTCGGAATGACTATGGAAATGCCATAATAGGTAGGTATGGTGACTGTTTTGAGGAAGGTATATGGTGGGTTTATGGTACCGGCGAAAGTTGCGCGGAACTAGAGAGGCTAGTAATGGTGGAAGGGTGAGAGTGCGTATAATCCATGGACTCAACATTAGTCATAAAGAACTCACATACTTATTGCAAAAATCTATTAGTTATCGAAACAAAGTACTATGCGCATGCTCCTAGGGGGATAGATTGGTAGGAAAAGACCATTGCTCGTCCCCGACCGCCACTCATAAGGAAGATAATCAAAAAATAAATCATGCTCCGACTTCATCACATAACGGTTCACCATACGTGCATGCTACGGGAATCACAAACTTCAACACAAGTATTTCTCAAATTCACAACTACTCAACTAGCATGACTCTAATATCACCATCTCCATATCTCAAAACAATCATCAAGTATCAAACTTCTCTTAGTATTCAATGCACTTATATGAAAGTTTTTATTATATCAAAAGAAAATTACCATGCTGTTCTAAAGGACTCTCAAAATAATATAAGTGAAGCATGAGAGATCAATTATTTCTATGGAATAAAACCACCACCGTGCTCTAAAAGAATATAAGTGAAGATCAATGAGTAGTTGAATAATTATGCAACTATGTGAAGAATCTCTAACATTTAATAATTTGAGATCTTGGTATTTATTCAAACAGCAAGCAAAACTAAATAAAATAAAATGATGCTCCAAGCAAAACACATATCATGTGGTGAATAAAAATATAGCTCCAAGTAAAGTTACTGATGAACGAAGATGAAAGAGGGGATGCCTTCCGGGGCATCTCCAAGCTTAGGCTTTTGGTTGTCCTTGAATATTACCTTGGGGTGCCTTGGGCATCCCAAGCTTAGGCTCTTGCCACTCCTTATTCCATAGTCCATCGAATCTTCACCCAAAACTTGAAAACTTCACAACACAAAACTTAACAGAAAACTCGTAAGCTCCATTAGTATAAGAAAATAAATCACCACTTAGGTACTGTTGTTAACTCATTCTAAATTCATATTGGTGTAATATCTACTGTTCTCCAACACTTCTATGGTTCATACCCTCCGATACTACTCATAGATTCATCAAAACAAGCAAACAACACATAGAAAACAGAATCTGTCAAAAACAGAACAGTCTGTAGTAATCTGGATCAAACGTATACTTCTGGAACCCAAAAAATTCTAAAATAAATTGCTGGACGTGAGGAATTTATATATTAATCATCTTAAAAAAGAAACAACTAAGTATCACTCTCCAGTAAAACATAGCAGCCAATCTTGTGAGCGCTAAAGTTTCTGTTTTTTACAGCAAGATCGCAAAGACTTTCCCCAAGTCTTCCCAAAGGTTCTACTTGGCACAAACACTAATTAAAACATAAAACCACATTAAACCAGAGGCTAGATATATTACTTATTTCTAAACAGGAGCAAAAATCAAGGAACAAAAATAAAATTGGGTTGCCTCCCAACAAGCGCTAACGTTTAACGACCCTAGCTAGGCATGATGATTTCAATGATGCTCACCTAAAAGGTAAGAATTGAAACATAAAGAGAGAATCATGAAGGATATGACTAGCAAATTTAAGTCTAACCCACTTCCTATGCATAGGGATTTTGTGAGCAAACAACTTATAGGAACAATAATCAACTAGCATAGGAAGGCAAAACAAGCATAACTTCAAAACATTAAGAACATAGAGAGGAAACTTGATATTATTGCAATTCCTACAAGCATATATTCCCCCCTCATAATAATTTTCAGTGGCATCATGAATGAATTAAACAATATAACCAGCACCTAAAGCATTTGAAAGTGCGTTATATCGACTAGAGGGGGTGAATAGGCGATTTTTATGAATTCTTCACTGAGGAATTAGCAGGTGAGGAAATTCCTTAGCGAAGAACTACTAGCAGTGGAATAAGTACTCAAAAGTAAACATAACAGAGCACAAGCATAGTCATCATGATGAAATGAAGACAAGAACAGAGTACAGAATGCGTAAACATAGGATAACACATTATGAAGACAAACAGACTGAAGAAACTGAACTGAGGAATTTGAGAAAGTCTTCAGTCAAAGTCTTCAAGCACAGATATGGACAAGCACTCAACACAGTTATGAGGAAATGAAAGAGTTGAGGACATAGAACCAGTAAGCTTGGTGAAGACAATGATTTGGTAGACCAGTTCCAACTGTTGTCTCAGTTGTACATCTGGTTGGAGCGGCTAGGTATTTAAACCTGAGGACACCCAGTCCCGGACACACAGTCCTCACCGTATTCTCCTTGAGCTAAGGTCACACAGACCTCGCCCAATCACTCGTGGTAAGTCTTCAGGTGACTTCCGAACCTTCACAAAGTTGGTCACTCGGCGATCCACAATTCCTCTTGGATGCTCTAGACCTTGACGCCTAACCGTCTGGAAGAAGCACAATCTTCAAAGGTAACAAGCGTCGGATCCACGCAGGATCAATCTCTTCAATGATGCTCAATCACATTGGGTTTGTAGGTGTTTGGGTTTGGATTTTCCTCACTTGATGATTTTCGCTCAAAGTCCTCGGAGGATGGGATGCTCTCAAATGACAAGTGTCAGTTTCTCTTGGAGCAGCCAACCAGCTAGTGGTTGTAAGGGGCGGCTATTTATAGCCTAGGGAGAAGCCCGACATGATAAGACATAAATGCCCTTCAATGATATGACAGTTAGGTGGGTAGATATTTTGGGACAGCTGGCGCATAGCACAGCAACGGTCGGAATTTTTAGTAGAAAAATCCTCAGGGCTATCATGTTCCTCACTGTGTAGGCAATCCGCACTGGCGAATTCCTAACTCCTCAGTCAGGACAAATTCCTCAGAGACCAGAAGAACTTCGTCTCTGTCACTGAAGAATATGACTGAACTGTATGAGATTTCCAATGGCTTCACTCGAAGGGATTGGTAGGTGTAGGATTTTGAGTTGAGCATCACATGGAAATTTTTCCTTAATATTTCCTCGACCCCCTTTAACAGTACGGTGTTTCCTAAGACTCAAGAAAGAGATAATGAAACTAAGAAAACAAAAGTCTTCACGCTTCATGTTCCGCAAATGAATGCCAAGTCTTCAAGAGCACACCAATTTGTTCACTTTCAAAGTCTTCAGAAAGTCTTCAGAAATCCAAAGTCTTCAGTCGAAGAACTTCATTTTTAGGGGTCGACTTTCTCTATAAATACCAAACTCCTCATAGACTTATAGATCTGTGTACACTCAATAACACATTAGTCCCTTATCCTATAAGTCTTCAATACACCAAAATCACTAAGGGGCACTACATGCACTTACAATCTCCCACTTTTTGGTGATTGATGACAATATAGGTTAAGTTTTCAATGGGGATAAACATATGAAGTGTAAATACTGATATTGAGGAATTTCATTGCAAGATATAGGAGAACTCCCCCTGAATATGTGCATGGTGAGGAATTTGATTTTGAAGCATTGCACACTTGAAGAGTAGAATCATGGAGATCTCCCCCTATATCTTGTAATTCATACACGCATTTGGTATATCAAAATGAAGAATTTGAAATGCATGATGAAATATGGTGACTGATGTAATTCAGCATCCGTGCATTAACATATATGAGGAATAAGCATGCAGAAAAAAAGCATCAAGAGTATCAGAGCACCATCGGGTTTAAGTTTACAACTCGATCCAATAGAGTTTCAGAAGAACGAGAGTTGTAACTTAGCAAAAAAACACCCATATAGACAGACCTGCTTGAAGACTAACTCAAAATTCACCCCCTTTGTCCTCAAATGACCAAAAGGATCGAAAATGAGGACTAACGCCCCTGAAGAATATCAAGTTGATGAAGGAGCGCTAGCGTTGTTGGGATCGTTTGTCGTGGAAGGGCCTGCTGCAGTGTCGTCCAAGTCTTCATGCTCATCGGTGTCGCGCGATGAAGAATATGAGCTGGCCACCAAAGAAGGAACCTTGACCTTCTTGAATTTCTTCGGTGGAGGTGCAGACCAGTCAAAATCTTCCTTGAGACCCATGTTCTTGATATCTTCTTCACCATACAGATGTGACAGAATGGCCCAGGTGAGACCGAAAACTTCATGGAGGTAGTAATGGTTTTTCTTCACTGCATTGTGTGTAGCAATCATGTTGTGAAGAAATGAACCAAACTGACGCTTAACCCATTTATGGTTTCGATCCACCTTCTGGTGAAGACTAAGCAGAAGCTCACGGTCAGTCATCACACGATGAGCAGTGGCTTGAGGAGTAGACTTGGGTGCATTGGCAGAGTCATGTGTGGCAGAGTCATCATTGGTGGAATAAGATGCAGCTTTGCGAAACTGACCATCCAATGGACGAATGCCTTCATCTATAACAGCTGGTGCCTTGCCCTTTTCGTCAACTGGGGAATAGGTCCGCTTGAGGACTTCAATCAGGGGCAAGTAGCTGAGGTGATTCTGAAAATCAGCTTTGTAGTTGAGGGAAGTCCTTGTCCTGAGGAATCTCATGATCCAAGGTGCATAAGGCTTCAACTCAAATAGAGAAAGTGCAACATTTGCCAGAGTCCTCATGAAGAAATCGTGGTAATTGACAGGAATGCCATGAACGATATTGAATACCAGATTCTTCATGATGCCAACAATTTCCTCATATGATGAGCCGTGGCCTTTGATGGGACTCATTATCCTCGTTAGAATGTGATAGACAGTCCTGGGCACATATAGTAATTCCTTCACAAGGAATTTGGTTCGTGGGGCCTGACCTGGCTTCAAAGGCTTCATCAGAACTTGCATGTAGTGATTTGTAAGCTCCGGTTCACTGTAGGCACAACGAGCAGCTTCAAGGGGAGGACTGAGTGGTAAGGCACAAAGCAATTTAGTAGCTAGTGCCGTGTAGTGAGTGTTTTCAGACATCCAGTCCAGCACCCATGAATTCACATCTTCAGAATCTCTTGTGATGTGCAGCGTCGCATGGAATTGAAGAATGAGTTCTTCATTCCAATCACAGATGTCAGTGCAGAAATTTAATAGTCCAGCATCATGAAGAACACCGAGGACTGGCATGAAGCACGACAGAGACTCCATATCCATGTGAGGAATGTGCTCATGCTAGAAGATTTTGTTTTTGTAGAACAACACCGAGGAATAGAAATTAGCCTGGCTGGCAGTCCAGAAACGCCTCTTCCTAATGCGTGCAGAGTCATAGGGGTTGTAGTCTGTGAAGAATACGTGCTCGCCGAAGAACTCATCAGCCTTGAATTTTTGTTTCCTGGAGAATGGATCCTTTGGCTTGGGTAGAGGAGTGTCAGTGAGTTGCATCACAACCTCAAGAATCGCAATCTCAACTTCTTCAGGCTGAGGAATTTCTGGTTCCTCTTCAGTGGCAGTCTGTGTCTTCAGATGTTTAGTAGCAACAGTTTCTTCAGCACTAGTGGCTGGAATTTCTTCTCATACAGATGAAGTTCGGTGAGTTTCTTCAGAGCCCATTTGAACAATTTGGATAGGGGACTAAGGTATTTGTGGTAAGGTGTGAACATTGGAGAGTTGGGATGCTGACTTTCCCAGAATTCATCATTCATCACTGGTGTGGAGCAGCCAACATACACATATTCATCTTCCATTTCTTCAACGCCAGCCTCTTCAGCAGTGAACTGAGGCATAGGCGAGGAAATAACTGGTGTTGAAGGAATTTGATCCGCTTCAATTTCTTCATCCATCTGCTCTGACGAAGCAGCAGAAGGATTTTCTTCACCAGATCCGCTAGGGATCACATATTCTTCATCAAAAGGAACAAGGTCCTTTGATTGCATGGTAGAGATTAGAACAACATCAATGGGATTTTCGAACGAACTTGTCATAGACTTCATTTTCTTCGGACCTGAAGAATCTGAAGTAGCTGATGCTTTCCTTTTCTTCACAGTTGCATGCTCTACAGCCTTGGTCTTCTTCACATCTGATGCAGATGGAAGGATCGGAGTTGGTGTAGGCGCAGGAGGAGCAGAGGAATCTGATTGATTTTCTTCGGGCACAACTGATGCAGTTGCCCTGACTTCTTCCTTTTCTTCAGGCACAACACTAGTGGATGCCCTGGCAATTTGTTCAGCGGCTGGAATGCAGTCATCAGCCCTAGAACTCACATTTTCTTCGGCAGCCTGAAAGTCATCAGCGGTGCTGGCATATTCTTCAGTCGGCTGAGCAGATGCTTCAGCCTGAGGAATTTCCTATTGCGTTGGGGCTGCAACATTTGAGGTGAAGTTATCAGCAAGTTTCACAAAGAGAACCTTGGCTCCAAGCCAATCAGCGCGGTATGCGTCAAATTCATCACTGAGTTTCTTGATCTCAGTTTGAACAGTGACAAGTTCTTTAGTTGTCATAGAGACAACGTTTTTCTTCAGATAGTGCTCCTTCTTGTACTGCGCTTTCTTGATCTGCCTGGCCTTCTCATATTTCCATTTTTCTTCTCGTACGAAGTGGGTCAGCATGTGACTTTGGCCAGGAATCAGGTTGAAGTCAGGCATGGGAGTGTTGGGGTCCTTGTGCCAAACATCAATGTATTCGAGGATCAACTTTGGATCCAAAAGCAGTGGCACATTTGTGCCTTTGGCTCTAGCGGCCCTGACTTGCCTATCTTTGATGATTTCAGCAAGTTCTTCATCATCAACCTCGTCTTCTTCAGACGGCACTTGGAAGGCGACCTGCTTCTTCTGAGGATTGGGGCGAGGACCTCGTCTAGCAGTGGCCTTTGTCTTCACTAGAGAGAGTCCCGTTGAAGAATCGGGTGCAGCTGAGGAACTAGCTGAAGCTCCTGAGGCAATTGAGACGCCTGTGGTCCTTTGGCACGTGGCAGGATGCACAGGTGCAGAGGACTTTGTCAGAGCAGCTGAGGACTTTGGAGGGGCTGTGGATTTGGGAGGAGCAGGAGTAGCATGATGAGTTGGACTTGAGGGCTTTGAAGATTCTGGCCGTGAGGGCACTGTTGAGGAACTGGGCCTTGAGGGCACTGAAGGCAAAGCACTTGGCTTGTGCGCAGGCTTCTTTGACATGGCCTTCTTAGGCTTGACAGAGGCCTCAGCGGCAGCAGCAGAGTCTTCGTTGAATTTCCTCACAACTTCTCTGGCTTGTCTAGCCAACTTGGTCTGGCGCTTGGCCCATTCATCAGAATAATCCTCACCACGCTTGAGGCTGGTGGGATCAGCTATTTGGCCAGGTGCCAATGGAGGTCTTGGGCATGGAGGATTGAGTGCAAATTTCTTCATGTATTTGGGAGTGACATATCTGTACTCCTTCCACTCTCTAGCCCATCTCCTCTCTATCCTCTGTATGCGCACCTTGCGCTGATTTTTGTCTTCCTCAGGAGGTGTGTAGTACCCAGCATAGATGTCATGAGGGATTTCAAACACTGTGTTGACCTCAGGCCTCTTTCCTCCCTTTTGTGGCTTCTTTCCATCAGCCATTTTCTTCAGTTGAGGTATTTGAACAATGGAATTCTCTGAAGAAGTATGCAACTTTTCTTCGAGGAACGCTGCAAATGAGTTAAGTTGATGAGAACCTATTGATTCAGCAGCGGACATGAGTACCTGTGAACAGAGTATAGTTGCGAGGAATTTGGAGAGGTCATATGCATTCTCAAAAGGTTTTGTAAAAATAACAAGTTTGAGGAATTTGACCAGATGAGTCTTGAAGAATTTCACTAAGCGTTCTTTGTCTTAGGTTCCAGAGAAGTATAGATCGAAAATCCACACATTTGAGGAATCTTGAAGAAAAACATAGCTTAGAGAAACGAATCAAGAACAGATGATATGTGAGGTGTTTTAGTGTGTGAAGATATGTAGAAAAACACCTTTGAAGATTTTGTAGATAATCATTCGAATCAACGAGGGCAGTAAAAGTAACTTTTAATTACCTTGAATGAAGAACACGATGAACTGGAGTGTGGAGATGTGAAGTTCGTCAGTGCGGATCTTCCACGCCCTAACTTGGTGAAGGAAGACAGCTACGGCGGCGGAGGAGTGATGATTTCCGCGGCCGGCGCGAGTACGGCGGCGACGAGGTCGAGGCAGTGAAGCTCTTCCTCACTGGCAACGATGAAGTAGCGGCGACGCTAGGGTTTGAGAAGCTCGAGCTGGAGAGAGGTCAAGTGGAGTAAAGGAAGTGAGGAAGGGGAAGAGGGGTATTTATAGCCACGGTGAAAAACCGTTCGCCCGAAGAATTTGGACGAACGTGCCCCCGACCCTTCTCATTCGCATGACATGTGTCACCCATGTACTAAGAAGTGGAGATCATGTTAGATCGTGGGTGAATAGATAAGTATATCATGGGATGCAGAACGGTTTGAGCGGCAATGCCGAAAATTTGGATAAGATAGGTTTTAAAGTTCCATTCGCAATTTCTTCAACTGACAAGGACACAGTGAAGATTTTGAATGAGTTTCAAATAGAACGCACATGAAGAATTTGTGAACAGATTGGGTTGAGTATATCATAGAGGGGGAAGGGTCCGATCACATTCACTTAGCAGAAAAACCAACTTGAAGAAGTAGCCATAAGTGAATGCTGTAGAGGACATAAACTCATATATATATATATATATATATATATATATATAATGAAGAAAAAACAATAGAAACAGTGAAGACAATGCAAAGTTGAAGAATTTGAACAACTGAGGAATTTCAACTTTTGGTAGTGGCGTGACCCACCGTATAAGAATGATGATTTCAGACATCGCGTACAATTGTCGTAGGGTTCTGAGAATCAAATTCTTCGTTAATTTCTTCACACTTAGAGTGTTATTCTTCATTGATTGAAGAAAAACGTTTCTTCATGTGTTCCACATCTAAGTCATCAATTTTGCATAAGTGTTAGGATGAGTGTCCTTTTCAAAGAACATTTGAAGATTCTAGGATATTTAGCTCATACTGCAACTTTCTAAATCTCTTCTCATCCAAGGGCTTTGTGAAGATATCGGCTAGCTGTTCTTCAGTCTTCACATGCTCAATAGAAATGTCGCCCTTCAACACATGATCACGAAGAAAATGATGACGAATCTGAATGTGCTCTGTTTTCGAGTGCTGAACTGGGTTGTGAGCAATCTTGATGGCACTCTCATTGTCACAGAAGATAGGAACATTCTTCATGTTGACGCCGTAGTCCTTGAGAGTTTGCTTCATCCATAGCAATTGAGCACAGCAAGAACCAGCGGCAATGTACTCAGCTTTAGCAGTAGATAGTGATACGCAGTTCTCCTTCTTCGAGGACGAACAGACCAAAGATCGTCCGAGGAAATTACATGTACCAGATGTTGACTTGCGGTCCACACGATCACCAGTATAGTCAGAGTCAGAATATCCAATGAGATCAAAAGCCGAGCCCTTGGGGTACCATAATCCAAGTGTTGGTGTGTGAACTAGATATCGAAGAATATGCTTCACAGCCTTATGGTGTGATTCCTTCGGTGTAGCTTGAAATCGGGCACACATGCAAACACTAAGCATTATATCTGGCCTAGATTCACATAAGTACAATAAAGAACCAATCATGGAGCAGTATACCTTATGATCGAAGTCGATACCATTTTCATCAGTGCACAGATGGCCATTTGTGGGCATAGGAATTTTGACGCCTTTGCAATCTTGCAATGCCGAATTTCCTCAGTACATCCTTGAGGTATTTCTCCTGAGATATGAGTATGCCATTGCGTTGTTGACGATTTTGAAGACCTAAGAAGAATTTCAACTCTCCCATCATAGACATTTGATATTCTTCACTCATCATATAGGAAAATTCATCACTATAACGTTGGTCAGTACAGCCAAAGACAATATCATCAACATATATTTGGCACACAAACAATTCACCATCATAAGATTTAGTGAAAAGAGTAGGGTCGAGTGAACCGGGTTTGAAGCCTTTCTTCATGAGGAATTATTTCAAAGTATCATACCACACACGAGGGGCCTGCTTGAGGCCATAGAGGGCTTTGTTGAGTCTGAAGACTTAGTCAGGATTCTTTGGTTCTTCAAAACCTGGGGGTTGAGCAACATATACTTCTTCCTCAAGCTTACAATTGAGGAATGCACTTTTCACATCCATTTGATATAGATTGATATCATGATGGTTAGCATAAGCAAGTAATATGCGAATAGACTCAAGTCTAGCAACAGGTGCAAAAGTTTCATCCAAATCAATTCCTTCAACCTGTGTATAGCCTTGAGCTACAAGCCATTCCTTATTCCTCACCACAAGGCCATTTTCATCTTGCTTGTTGCGGTAGATCCACTTTGTGCCAATGATATTGTGTTTGCGAGGATCTGGACGTTTGACCAGTTCCCAGACGTTGTTGAGTTCGAACTGATGTAATTCTTTTTGCATGGCCTGAATCCACTCAGGCTCCAGGAATGCTTCATTTACCTTAGCAGGCTCTGTGATAGAGACAAAAGCATAGTGCCCACAGCTTTTGAGCGTGTGACAGGACCTGGCTTTAATGTCATTGATGATCTTTTCAACTTGCACTTCTTTTGCAACGCGAGGATGAGTTGGTTATCGTCGAGGAATTTGATCAGCATTTTCTTCAACACCATTTTCTTCAGTATTTTCTTCAGGTGCATTAGCTCGACGTTCTTCATGTTCTGGAATGAATTCTTCAGCAGACTCTTCAGTAGGAATGACATCCTCAGTAGCCTTGAACTTGATAGTTTCCTCAGGTGCTGGTTCATCTATCATAGTAGGTAGGTGCTCTCTTTGCGAGCCATTAGTTTCATCGAACCGCACATCTATAGTTTCAACAACCTTGTGAAGAACGTTGTTGAAGACTCTATAGGTGTGCGAGTCCTTTCTGTAACCAAGCATAAAACCTTCATGTGCTTTAGGTGCAAATTTTGAGTTGCGATGAGGATCTCCAATCCAACATTTAGCACCGAAGACTTTGAAATAACCTACATTGTGTTTCTTATTAGTGAGGAGTTCATAGGCAGTCTTCTTGAAGAATTTGTGAAGATATACTCTGTTGATGATGTGGCACGCAGTATCAATTGCCTCAATCCAGAAACGACGAGGCGTTTTGTATTCATCAAGCATAGTGCGAGCCATCTCAGCAAGAGTCCTGTTCTTGCGCTCCACGATGTCGTTCTGCTGAGGAGTATAAGGAGATGATAACTCATGAGTAATACCAAGTTCATCAAGATAGTTATCAAGACCAGAATTCTTGAACTCAGTTATTGTCACTTTTGATGTGCTTGATCTTCACACCAAAGTTGGTTGAAGCCCTCGAGGAAAATCATTTGAAAACTTCCTGCACTTCATGTTTGTAAGTAACAATGTGTACCCATGTGTATCGAGAGTAATCATCAACAATAACAAATCCATATTGAGATGCATCATTTGAAACTGCAGAATAATGGTTAGGACCGAAGAGATCCATGTGAAGCAATTCAAATGGACGAGTGGTGGTCATGATAGTCTTTGATGGATGCTTAGCCTTTGTCATCTTCCCAGCTTCACAGGCTCTGCATAGGTGATCCTTGAGGAATTTGACATTCTCTATGCCAATGGCATGCTTCTTCTTTGCAAGCGTGTGCAAATTCCTCATGCCTGCATGACCAAGTCATCGATGCCAGAGCCATCCTTCTGAAGCTTTTGCAAGTAGGCACACGGCTGGTTGTGGTCCTGTAGAAAAATCAACAATATATAGGTCTCCTCTCCTAAAGCCTTCGAAGACTTTGGAATTGTCAGCTTCCATAACCACAACACAATGGTACTTTCCAAAGACAACAACCATATCAAGATCGCAAAGCATTGAGACAGACATGAGGTTGTATCCTAAGGACTCGACAAGCATGACTTTGTCCATGTGTTGATCCTTTGTGATCGAAACCTTACCTAGACCCAATACCTAACTTTTGCCTCTCTCAGCAAAGATGATATGCTTCAGATGCGACGGAGATAATGGAGCATCCATCAATAGATTATTGTCACTAGTCATGTGATTTGTACATCCACTATCGAGGACCCACTCAATGGCTTTGGGTTGATCATCCTGCAGATGAATTAGTGCTGCTTACGAACTCATATACTTCATCTGTGAAGAATATGACATCAATTCATCAGGTCAATTTAATCAAGCAATAGAACAAATAAAACAGTATGAGGACGTGAGAAATGAAAGTTCATTTCTTCATGGTTAGCCTGCGTCCTATCAGGCATATTCAGGTCTCCAGCAAATTCTTCAGACGATTACGTACGTCTGGAGACCTGACCCTGTAGAAGAGATTAGTTCTTTTTCTTCACCACCCACATCTAAAGGAGTGGCAAAGAGTTCATCACTCTGCGAGCTCCATACGAGAAAGGTGGCATATAAGCCAGTCCATTTCGTTTCACATAAGAGGAGTTAGGATAAGCATATGAATAAGCAGAGAAATTCTTCGAGGACTTATGAACATGATGATTAGAAGAATAATGCTCATATTCATAGCCCTTAGCTCTTCCCTGCGAAACAGAGTTGTTAGCACGATGATATTCATGTGAGGACTTTGATCCTTTTGAGGAATTTGGTCCATATGAAGAATTTGATCTAGGGTTTCTATTCTTCACAGGTGGTGTCCTGAGGACATTCACCTGAAGACATTCAAGGCACCTTTTGGGAACCCAGATTTTCTTCATAGGGGGACCGTTCCAGCAGTTAGTGCCAACATATCTAGCAAATACTTCACCATCCTAATTTTTGAACAGTTTATAGTTGGAGTCAAATGACTCATCATCAAAAAGAGGAGATTCACATGCAAATCCAGATAAGTTAGATGGATCAACTGGAGGTCCCTTTGCAGCAACCCATGAGGTTTTGGGGTACTGCTCAGGCTTCCAATATGTACCATCAGCATTGAGTTTCCTCTCAAAGGCAATACCCTCTTTCCTAGGGTTCCTATTGAGGATCTGTTTTTTAAGCACATCACAAAGAGTCTGATGCCCTTTGAGGCTTTTGTACATGCCTGTCATGTACAATTCCTTAAGCCCTGCATCGTCATTGATACTAGTAGTGTCCTCAAATGAGGAATTAGTGATAGCAGAGGCAGATGAAGAATTTGAAACATTAACAGCATTTGAACATTCAGGTGAAGAATTAGCAGATTCGCGTTCAATGCACTTCAAGCATGGAGGAACAAATTCTTCCTGAGAAGCGCTGATTTGTTGAGCAAGTAATGAATTGCGCTCGTTCTGAAGATCTTCATAACTCACTTTTAGCTTCTCAAGGTCTTGCTTTCCTTGAAGAAATTCATAAGAAAGCTTCTCATGATCAGATAAGAGAGTGTTATGATGACCTTGAAGGTTGTCAAACCTAGTCTAAAGTCTCTGAAGATTTTCAGTCAAGGCTTTAGAGCAATCCATTTCTTCACCCAACATATCATCACTTTTGTCTAGCATGTTTTGAACCTTTTCAAAAGCCCTTTGTTGTTTTACAACAATCTTAGCAAGTTTAGAATAGCTGGGCTTGAGGTTTTCATCCGATTCATTCTCACTTGATTCAGAGGAGGTATATTTGAGTACCTTGGCACCCTTTGCCATGAAGCAATAGGTGGGAGCGTAGTCATCATTGCCTTCATCAGCCTTGTTGGTAAGGTCATTTTTTCAGTGTTGAAGATAGACTTGCTGACGAATGCAGTAGCGAGGGCTAGGCTCGCCACACCGGATTCGGACTCCTCAGATGCCTCCTCTTCCTCATTTTCTTCAGATTCAACCTCAGAGTCCATTTCCTTGCCAATGAATGCCCTAGCCTTCTTGGAGCTGCTCTTCTTGTGAGATGAAGACTTTGAGGATCTTGATGATGAAGATTTTGAGGATTTCTTCTTTTTCTTCGCATCATCAGAACTGTAATCCTTGTATTTTTTCTTCTTTCATTCCTTTTCCCACTGAGGACAATCTTGAATGTAATGTCCAGGTTTCTTGCATTTGTGACAAAGCCTCTTCTTGTAGTCGCTGGATGAGGAATCATTGCTCCTTGAGGGTCTTCCAAAGTGACCACGTCTTGAGAACTTCTGGAATTTCTTCACGAGGAGTGCTAGCTCATGGCTTAGTTCTTGAGGATCACCAAGGCTGCTACCTGAGTCTTCAACTTCGGACTCAGATACTGCCTTGGCCTTCAGTGCGTGTGATCTGCCATAGCTCGAACCATAGAGATCTTACTTTTCCGCAAGCTGGAACTCATGAGTATTTAGCCTCTCGAGGATGTCAGCAGGATCAAGTGACTTGTAATCAGCACGTTCTTGTATCAACAATGATATAGTGTCAAATGAGGAATCAAGAGATCTCAGCAATTTCTTCACCACCTCATGGTCGGTGATGTTAGTGGCACCAAGTGCTTGAAGCTCATTTGAGATGTCAGTGAGGCGATCGAAGGTTTATTAAACATTTTGATTGTCGAGTCTTTTGAAGCGGTTGAAGAGATTGCGAAGAACATCAACTCGAGAGTCACGCTGTGTTGAGACTCCTTCATTCACCTTGGACAGACTATCCCAGATAAGCTTAGCAGTTTCCAAAGCACTCACTCTTCCATACTGTCCTTTGCTCAGATGGCCTCATATGATATTCTTCACTTGAGAATCGAGTTGCTTGAATCTCTTCACATCAGCATCATTCAGAGAAGGTGAGACTGAGGGAACATCATTCTCCACAACATACCAGAGATCGTTATCAATTGCCTCAAGATGCATTCGCATCTTATTCTTCCATTAGGGGTAGTCCGTCCCATCGAAGGTAGGACACCCAGCAGAGACCTTGATCATACCTGCAGTCAACATAACTAAAACTCCAGGCGGTTAAACCAAAATCACACAGAACAAGGGAGTACCTTGGTCTGATACCAATTGAAAGTGCGTTATATCGACTAGAGGGGGTGAATAGGCGATTTTTATGAATTCTTCACTGAGGAATTTGCAGGTGAGGAAATTTCTTAGCGAAGAACTACTAGCAGCGAAATAAGTACTCAAAAGTAAACATAACAGAGCACAAGCATAGTCATCATGATGAAATGAAGACAAGCACAGAGTACAGAATGCGTAAACACAGGATAACACATGATGAAGACAATCAGACTGAAGAAATTGAACTGAGGAATTTGAGAAAGTCTTCAGTCAAAGTCTTCAAGCACAGATATGAACAAGCACTCAACACAGTTATGAGGAAATGAAAGAGTTGAGGAAATAGAACCAGTAAGCTTGGTGAAGACAATGATTTGGTAGACCAGTTCCAACTGCTGTCTCAGTTGTACGTCTAGTTGGAGCGGCTAGGTATTTAAACCTGAGGACACACAGTCCCGGACACACAATCCTCATCGTATTCTCCTTGAGCTAAGGTCAAACAGACCTCGCCCAATCACTCTTGGTAAGTCTTCAGGTGACTTCCGAACCTTCACAAACTTGGTCACTCGGCGATCCACAATTCCTCTTGGATGCTCTAGACCTTGACGCCTAACCGTCTGGAAGAAGCACAGTCTTCAAAGGTAACAAGCGTTGGATCCACGCAGGATCAATCTCTTCACTGATGCTCAATCACTTTGGGTTTGTAGGTGTTTCGGTTTGGATTTTCCTCAATTGATGATTTTCGCTCAAAGTCCTTGGAGGATGGGATGCTCTCAAATGACAAGTGTTAGTTTCTCTCGGAGCAGCCAACTAGCTAGTGGTTGTAGGGGGCGGCTATTTATAGCCTAGGGAGTAGCCCGACATGATAATACATAAATGCCCTTCAATGATATGACCGTTAGGTGGGTAGATATTTTGGGACAGCTGGCGCATAGCACAGCAACGGTCGGAATTTTGAGTAGCAAAATCCTCAGGGCTATCATGTTCCTCACTGTGTAGGCAATCCGCACTGGCGAATTCCTAACTCCTCAGTCAGGACAAATTCCTCAGAGACCAGAAGAACTTCGTCTGTGTCACTGAAGAATATGACTGAACTGTATGAGATTTCCAATGGCTTCACTCAAAGGGATTGGTAGGTGTAGGATTTTGAGTTGAGCATCACATGGAAATTTTTCCTTAGTATTTCCTCGACCCCCTTTAACAGTACAGTGTTTCCTAAGACTCAAGAAAGAGATAATGAAACTAAGAAAACAAAAGTCTTCATGCTTCATGTTCCTCAAATGAATGCCAAGTCTTCAAGATCACACCAATTTCTTCACTTTCAAAGTCTTCAAAAATCCAAAGTCTTCAGTCGAAGAACTTCATTTTTAGGGGTCGACTTTCTCTGTAAATATCAAACTCCTCATAGACTTATAGATTTATGTACACTCAGTAACACATTAGTCCCTTAACCTATAAGTCTTCAATACACCAAAATCACTAAGGTGCACTAGATGCACTTACAACATTCTTTCATGATCTACAAGCATAGAAAATTTACTACTCTCTACATAAGCAAAATTCTTCTCAATCGGAATAGTGGGAGTATCATAAGAGACTCGAATACTATAAATTGTTTCCACATTAAAAGAGTAATGTTCAAAAAAGGGTAATCATAATCATGACAAGTTTTATAAATATAATCATCACTACTTTTTATAGCATATGTATCATCACAATAATTATCATAAGTAGCAACTTTGTTCTCATCATAATCGATTGAAACCTCTTCCAGGATAGTGGAATCATCACTAAATAAAGTCATGACCTCTCCAAATCCACTTTCATAATTATCATAATAATATTCAACATCCTCCAAAATAGTGGGATCATTACTTCCTAAAGTTGACATTCTTCCAAACCCACTTTCATCAATATAATCATCATAAGTAGGAGGCATGCTATCATCATTATAAATTTCCATATCAAAACTTGGGAGACTAAAAATATCATCTTCATTAAACGTAGCATCCCCAAGCTTGGGACAAACATTAATTGCAGCAAATATATTCTCAAAAACATCATCTTCATCAAACATAGCATCCCCAAGCTTGGGCCTTTTCATATCATAAGCATAATCACTCTCGTCATTAATAGTATGGATAGCACCAATAGTATAGCAATTATCATCATCACAATGAGAAAGAGGAGCAACATCATTTGGGAGAGATACCTTTCTACCTTTACTTCTTCGTCTTTTCTTTTTCTTCTTCACATCATGTGTGGGTTCAATCCTCCTTTTGAAGCTCCTTATTAATGAGATTGGTTGAATAGAAGGCTCCTCTGTGTTACCTCATTCATCATAAGAAATAATAGGAGAATATTGGGAACTCTCTTCCCTTTCATTAGTATTCTCTTCATCTTCTATTTGTTTTCTTTTCTTTATGTAATTGGCAATATAAGGATTTTCAATGCAATTCACCGCACAATACATATAAATTTCTTCTAGATCAATATCGAGGAATTTCTCAAGGTTATATTCTGGAATATGCTTAGTTTGACGTTTCATTTCTTCATAACCCAAAAGAAAACTAAGTTCATTATGATGTGCAAGGGAAATCAAGTCATCACAATTTTTAGACACGATACGATCATGAAACAATTTGGATTGGGTACTGAAATGATCACGTTCATTGCAAAGTTCACAAGTACGGCTAAGAGAGTTTAAATTTTCAGCACAAACATCTAGCCTTTCTTGCAACCATTTAGTTTACAAATACTTGTGCGTCTTGCAAAATCTATCTTCCCTATTTGGTTTGTACTTGCAAACTCTATGCACTCCACAAAAATCGACATGCTTATAAGAGATATTTTCATCATGACTAGTGCAATCATCATTAGTACTATGGATATTCAAGGAGTTCATACTAACAACATTGCAATCCTGCTCATCATTCAAAGATTTAGTGCCAAACATTTTATAGACTTCTTCTTCTATCGTTTGAGCACACTTTTCCTTTCCATCATTCTCACAAAAGATATTAAAAATATGAAGCGTATGAGGCAAACTCAATTCCATTTTTTGTAGTTTTATTTTATAAACTAAACTAGTGCCAAAACAGGAAACAAAAAGATTTGATTGCAAGATCTAAAGATATACCTTCAAGCACTAGCCTCCCCGACAACGACGCCAGAAAAGAGCTTGATGTCTACTACACAACCTTCTTCTTGTACACGTTGTTGGGCCTCCAAGTGCAGAGGTTTGTAGGACAGTAGCAAATTTCCCTCAAGTGGATGATCTAAGGTTTATCAATCCATGGGAGGCGTAGGATGAAGATGGTCTCTCTCAAGCAACCCTGCAACCAAATAACAAAGAGTCTTTTGTGTCCCCAACACACCCAATACAATGGTAAATTGTATAGGTGCACTAGTTCGGCGAAGAGATGGTGATACAAGTGCAATATGGATAGTAGATAATGGTTTTTGTAATTTGAAAATATAAAAACAGCAAGGTAACTAATGATAAAAGTGAGCACGAACGGTATTGCAATGCTTTGAAACAAGGCCTAGGGTTCATAATTTCACTAGTGCAAGTTCTCTCAACAATAATAACATAATTGGATCATATAACTATCCCTCAACATGCAACAAAGAGTCACTCCAAAGTCACTAATAGCGTAGAACAAACGAAGAGATTATGGTAGGGTACGAAACCACCTCAAAGTTATCCTTTCTGATCGATCTATTCAAGAGTCCATAGTAAAATAACATGAAGCTATTCTTTCCATTCAATCTATCATAGAGTTCGTACTAGAATAACACCTTAAGACAGAAATCAACCAAAACCATAATGGCACCTAGATACTCCAATGTCACCTCAAGTATCCGTGGGTATGATTATACGATATGCATCACACAATCTCAGATTCATCTATTCAACCAACACAAAGTACTTCAAAGAGTGCCCCAAAGTTTCTACCAGAGAGTCAAGACGAAAACATGTGCCAACCCCTATGCATAAGTTCACGAGGTCACGGAACTCGCAAGTTGATCACCAAAACATACATCAAGTGGATCACGTGATATCCCATTGTCACCATAGATAAGCACATGCAAGACATACATCAAGTGTTCTCAAATCCTTAGAGACTCAATCCAATAAGATAACTTCAAAGGGAAAACTCAATTCATCACAAGAGAGTAGAGGGGGGAGAAACATCATAAGATCCAAATATAATAGCAAAGCTCGTGATACATCAAGATCGTGCCACCTCAAGAACACGAGAGAGAGAGAGAGAGAGAGAGAGAGAGAGAGAGAGAGATCAAACACATAGCTACTGGTACATACCCTCAACCCCGAGGGTGGACTACTCCCTCCTCGTCATGGAGAGCACCGAGATGACGAAGATGGCCATCGGAGAGGGATTCCCCCCTCTGGCAGGGTGCCAGAATGGATCTAGATTGGTTTTCGGTGGCTATTGAGGCTTCTGGCAGTGAAACTCTCGATCTATTCTGCTCTCTGATGTTTTTAGGGTATATAGATATATATGTGAAAGAAGTCAGTCAGGGGAGCCACGAGGGGCCCACGAGGGTGGGGGCGCGCCTCCCTGCCTCGTGCCTCCCTCAAAGCTTCCCTGACATCTACTCCAAGTCTCCTGGATTTCTTTTGTTCCAAAAATAAGTTCCATGAAGTTTCAGGTCAATTGGACTCCGTTTGATTTTCCTTTTCTGCGATACTCTAAAACGAGGAAGAAAACAGGAACTGGCACTAGGCTCTAGGTTAATATGTTAGTCCCAAAAATCATATAAAATAGCATATAAATGCATATAAAACATCCAAGGTTGATAATATAATAGCATGTAACAATCAAAAATTATAGATACGTTGGATACGTATCAAGCCTCTAGTGAAACATATGGCCCCCGGGTGTATTTTCCATCATATATTTTCAGATCTATAAACCAAAAAACCAAAAAATACTTTGCTGCAATTTATTTATTTTTACTTTGTTTTACGTTTTAGTAATCTTTTATATCTATCTCTTTCAGATCTCACCTTTGCAAGTGATCGTGAAGGGATTGACAACCCCTTTATCGCGTTGGGTGCAAGTGTTTGATTATTTGTGCAGGTACATAGATTGGAGGCTTGCATGTATCTCCTACTGGAATGATACCTTGGTTCTCAAAACTGTGGGAAATACTTATCTCAACTTTGCTGCATCACCCTTTCCTCTTCAAGGGAAAAAACAACGCAAGCTCAAGAAGTAGCAGAAACCGTAGTTTTATCCTTGGTGGCAACAATACAATACGTGTATTGGCCCTTATTGTCCCTGGATTAGAGCACCGCAATATTGAACCCACTACAAAGCATCGATGGAGTTAAAATCCATGCAAATCCGTCACACGGTTTTATAGAAAACCCCTCCCTTTTCACTTAGTTAACCCGCAACCCGCCTTTGAGTTATAGAAAACGAATCATTTTTCTCATTCTTGCAGACCCCCAAGGGTAATTAACTCGCGGCCCGCCTTTAAGTGACACAAACTAAGGCTGTGTTTGGTTGAGCTTTTGAAGCCAACTTCTGGTTTTAGGAAGCTATAAGCTAACAAAGGGGGGAGAGAAGTAGAATCTGGAAAAGTTACAACTTCCCCGCAGTGTATTTTCCCAAGCAGGTGAACCCCCAACTTCGGCAAAGCAATTTTAGCTTTCCCCTAAGAGTTCGATGGTATTTACCCACCTTTGCCACTCGTAAGTGGAAAACGCTTCGGTCGATGGTAAGGATAGCCCACGCGCGAGGAGGCCTCGTCCGGAAACTCCCTTTTTGATCCCCGTCGACCCGAGCAGCAGTTAGGGTTCCTAGCCACCGCTAGCGCCACCGCCGCCCCTCCATTGCTGCGTGCCAAGCCGCTGGCGCCGCCTTCCGCGTCCGCCACCCTGTTGCGACCTCCTCCCTCCTCCATTGCTCGTCGGACCTCCTCCATCTGCCTCCCCGCTCGAACAACTCACGTGGACAACTGAACCAGCAAGGGCCGCCGCCCTCCACCGCAGCGCGCGTTGCTGCCGGTGACACCTCCTGTTACCCCGCCGCGACCTTCTTCCTCCAATCTCTAAGGTAGCTGCTCCCCTTTCCTCCCACTCCCCATTCCCTCCCTACCCCCTGTACAGGTAGAAAGAGGATAATTTTTTTTGCTCTGTCATATTGTTGTCAATTGATGATTTAAATGGATGAAATTTGGATGGGATGATGCATATTGCTTGTCATATTTTTGTATATTGATGTGAAGTGGAATAAATTTTGATAGTATTGCTGAACATTGTTGTATGTTCCTGTACAGTGGTTGTTTTGTTTGTTTATTGATGAATACTTGCTGCATTTTGTTGTACATTGGATGATTGTTTTGCTGCAGATTGCCATATAATTCCTTCCTAGAACATATATATTGATATATTGCCATGTCATTATTTTGCTTGATTGAATACTGACTGAAAAAGTGGTGTGGGATGATGCAAATCTGAATAAAATCATAGAAATATTCAGAGAAGAGGTTGAAAATGGGAATAGGCCCATAGGTTATTTAACTGAGACGGGTTGGAAGAATGCTTTGGAGAAATGGGATGCAAGAACAGGAAAGCATTATCCCAGTGATAGATTCAAGAACATGTGGGATGCAATAAAAGATGACTATGTTTTTCATGGAGTTGAAAAATGAAGCAACCGGGCTTGGATGGAATGATGCAAATAGAATCGTTGTTTGCTCTCAAGATTGGTGGGATGAACATGTTGTGGTATGTGTAACAACTTTTTTATCTGGCATGCTTTTGAATGATTGCCTTACCTAATTTGTATATTCTTTTTCAAAGATGCCAAGAGAGCACATGAAAGAAATGCGATCATTTGAAGTTCAAACGGCAGGGACTGAAGATCTACATGCCATTTTTGACAAAGTACATATCACAGGGGCTAGTGCTTATTATGCTGGAGATATATCCTCTGATGAAATCAAGTGATGATAATGCGGCTCCTTTGGAGAAACCCGGTGATAATGATGAAATGAAGTTGGCATCTTTGAAGAAACCAAAAGCAAGCAAGAAGCTCAAGCAACCTTCAATCAAAAATGAGGAGAAGGAAGAGAACAATCCTTTCTTATGAGAAGATAGAAAGTGGAGTAGAGAAGATAACCTCTAGTGTTCAAGCATCATCAGCTCCTCCTGCAACCAACCTTAGCACAACCATTTTGTGTTGGAAATATGCCCTAGAGGAAATAATATTTGTATTATTATATTGCCATATTCATAATTAAAGAGTTTATATTCTATGCTATAACTGCTATGATCCTGGAATATGTGATTCAGTGGAAAATTCATATGCACGTGTGGAATGATAAACAATAAAATAAAAGGTTCCCAGTCTCGCCTCTAAGACTAGCTCAAATGTTGTTGGTAATGAAGTTTTTCGGATCTTAGGATATCGTTAATTGTAACTATGATCCTAAAACAACATTGAGATACGACATTGGAAGAACGGTCATATTGAACCGACCCAAACTCATTTGTTATGAATTGAGTTAGTATCGTCTACATTCAATTATAATAACACGGAGTGTTAACGTGTGAAATTGCTCCTTAGACCTTGAGAGTATCGTGGTCACTTCTTACCATACGGTGGGCTTTGGGATTTCCCAAACATCACCTGTAACACGGTGATCATAACGACAACTTAGAGGTTCATCGAGAAGTTTGACAAGTGGTCGGATAGCTCGAGAGTGGGATTTGCTCCTCCGACGATGGAAAGATATTCTTAGGTCCCTCTCGGTGTGATGAGATCAACCATCATCTTGCCAGACACATGTGACTTTGTAACGGGGATGCCAAAACACAATAACGAGAAAGAAGAACAAAACCGATAACAAGGATTTCGGTATAGCGAGTATAGTGATGACTCGGGAGTATACCGATGCATCACGGGTTTTGTGAAGTATCAAGAAGCAAAGGGAACACCACATGATCACCAAATGTTCACTCTAAATCATTTGTGTGCTCATAGGGACTGATACGGACGTCCACGGTCCCGTTGCCGATCATTAAACGAATGATTTCGTTCATGTCTGTGAGTTACCGAACCAACAGGGTCACAAGCTTAAGGCAATCATGATCTTCTGAGTGTTAGTAGGACAGGAGTCATGAGAATAATTTGTGGAATTGTTTCATGAATATTCAGAATAGTTCCAAGAGGATCCGTAAGCATTTTGGGGTCACCGGAAGGGTTTCGAAGAGTATCGGGTAATACCGGGTATTACTAATAAATTATATATAGGTCGAAAATGTTTCCGGAGATGTTAATATATATATATATATATATATATATATATATATATATATATATATAATGGTCTAGAGGTATTTAGAACATTTTATATTTAATTTAAAT
This sequence comes from Triticum dicoccoides, assembly GCF_002162155.2. NCBI lineage: Eukaryota > Viridiplantae > Streptophyta > Magnoliopsida > Poales > Poaceae > Triticum > Triticum dicoccoides. Next base: position 287,265,471 of record NC_041380.1, on the reverse strand, counting down.
ATCTACGGGCCTTAAAAGGCCAAGATGTGGAAGGAAACTTGGGTCACAAAGGCCCAAGTAGGCGCCCCCTTTCCTTGTGGGGGGGGGATTGGACAAGGGAAGGGAGTCCAACTCCCTCTCCCTTGGCCGGCCCCCTGATGTCGCTTGAAGCAACACCGGTATTTCCCCAAAGAGGAAGGGATGATGCAGCATAGTGGCGGTAGGTATTTCCCTCAGATATGAAACCAAGGTTATCGAACCAGTAGGAGAACCAAGCAACACAACGTAAACAACCCCTACACACAAATAACAAATACTCGCAACCCGACGTGTTAAAGGGGTTGTCAATCCCTTTCGGGTAACGGTGACAGAAATTGGTGCGTTGACGGGAGAAAGTTGTAATAGATTGAATAAATAGATCATAAATAAAATAAAGTGCAGCAAAGTATTTTTGTATTTTTGGATTAATAGATCTAAAAATAAATGCAAAGGACAAGTAGATCGCAAAGGCAAATATTATGAGAAAGAGACCCGGGGCCGTAGGTTTCACAAGTGTCTTCTCTCGAGAAAAATAGCAAACAGTGGGTGAACAAATTACTGTTGGGCAATTGATAGAACTTCAAATACTCATGACGATATCCAGGCAATCATCATTACATAGGCATCACGTCCAAGATTAGTAAACCGACTCCTGCCTGCATCTACTACTATTACTCCACACATCAACCGCTATCCAGCATGCATCTAGTGTATTAAGTTCATGGAGAAATGGAGTAATGCAATAAGAGCGATTACATGATGTAGACAAGATCTATCTATGTAGAGATAAACCCCATCATTTTATCCTTAGTAGCAATGATACATACGTGTCGGTTCCCCTTCTGTCACTCGGATCAAGCACCGTAAGATCGAACCCACTACAAAGCACCTCTTCCCATTGCAAGATAAATAGATCAAGTTGGCCAAAAAAACCAAATATCAGAGAAATACGAGGCTATAAGCAATCATGCATAAAAGAGATCAAAGAAACTCAAATACTTTCATGGATATAAAAAGAGATAGATCTGATCATAAACTCAAAGTTCATCGGATCCCCAACAAACACACCGCAAAAGAGTTACATCATATGGATCTCCAAGAGACCATTGTATTGAGAATCAAGAGAGAGAGAGAGAGAGGAAGCCATCTAGCTACTAACTACGGACCTGAAGGTCTACTAAGGACTACTCCTGCATCATCGGAGAGGCACCAATGGAGGTGGTGAACCCCATCCGAGATGGTGTCTAGATTGGATCTTGTGGTTCTGGACTCTGCGACGGCTAGATCAATATTTTGTCGACTCCCCTACTTTTGGGAATATTGGGGTATTTATAGAGCAAAGAGGCGGTCCGGGGGGCACCCAAGGTGGGCACAACCCACCAGGCCGCGCATGGGCCTCCTAGCGCGCCCTTGTGGGTTGTGCTCCCCTCGGGGCACCCCCCCTAGGTGCACCCAGGGTCCATTATGTTCCTTCTAGTCGAAAAAAAATCTCCATAAAGTTTCATGGCATTTGGACTCCGTTTGATATTGATTTTCTGTGATGTAAAAAACATGGAAAAAACAGCAACTGGCACTTGGCACTATGTCAATAGGTTAGTACCAAAATATGATATAAAATGGCTATAAAATGATTATGAAACATCCAAGATTGATAATATAACAACATGGAACAATCACAGATTATAGATACGTTGGAGATGTATCAGCATCCTCAAGCTTAACTCCTACTCGTCCTCGAGTAGGGAAGTGATAAAAACATAATTTTTGATGTGGAATGCTGCCTAACATGTCATATCATATTCTTTTCTTTATAGCATGGACATTTGGACTTTTATATTGTTCAAAGCAATAGTCTAGTTTTGACATGATAACTTAAATACTCAAGCATATCAACAAGAAACCATGTCTTTCAAAATATCAACGCTAAAATAAGTTATCCCTAGCCCATCATGCTCAACCATTGATCCATTCAAGAAACACACTCGCATATTAGTTACACCTAATACTTAAGTACGATCATATTGCCTCCTAGTTGGTGCTTTTATAAGAGAAGATGGAGACTAAAATTCAAAACTAAAAATTGCATAAAGTAAAAGAAAGTCCCTTCGCAGAGGGAGGTAGGGATTTGTAGAGGTGCCAAAGCTCAAAGCGAAAAACTTAGAGATAAAAATATTTTGGGAAGTGTATCCATCCCACCAACAAAAACGACTTAGAGTTCCCAATACTTTCCATGCTTAGATATATCATAGGCAGTTCCCAAACAGAAAATAAAGTTTATTCCTTTTTCCACCATACTTTCACTTTCCATGGCTATCCGTATTCACGGTTGCCCTCCATACCAACACTTTCCAAGGAATTTATTATTTGGCAACATAAAGTAAATTCAATTTTTCATTTCGGGACTGGGCATCCCTAATACCTTTGCCTTACTCTCGTGCAATGACAAGTGAATAAACACTCATCGTGAGAATAACACATCTAGCATGAAAAATATTAGCCACCCCTTGAGGGAGTCCTAGACTAAGGGGTCCTCGGGCGTCTGACTTGTTATCTATGGGCCGAACTGATGGGATGTGAAGATATGAAGACCAAAGACTATACCCGTGTCCGGATGAGACTCTCCTTGACGTGGAAGGCAAGCTTGGCGAACAACTATGAAGATTCCCTCTTATGTAACCGACTCTATGTAACCCTAGATCCCTCCGGTGTCTATATAAACCAGAGGGTGTAGTCCGTAAAGGATATACTCAATACCTTAGTCATACAGGCTAGACTGCTAGGGTTTAGCCATTACGATCTCGTGGTAGATAAACTCTTGTAATACTCATATTCGTCAATATCAATCAAGCAGGACGTAGGTTATTACCTCCATCAAGAGGGCCCGAACCTGGGTAAAACTTCGTGTCCCCTGTCTCCTATTACCATCAACCTTAGACACACAGTTTGGGACCCCGTACCCAAAATCCGCCGGTTTTGACATCGACTTTGGTGCTTTCATTGAGAGTTCCTCTCTGCTATCGCTGAAAGGTTCGATGGCTCCTTCAATCGTCAATAATGACGCTGTCTGCGGAGAAACTTTCCTCCCCGGGCAGATCTTCGTGTTCGGCGACTTCGCATTGCCGACCAACTCGTTTGGCCATCTGGAGCAGATTGAAAGCTACGCCCCTGGCCATCAGGTCAGATTCGTGAGCTTGAACTACGTCACGGACATCCGAGACTTGATCTTCGCCTGATTCGATACCGCGGTGGCCGCTCCCGGTCACCCTGATGATCATGACCTAAATCTGTCATCGGGCCGCATCCAGGAGACTACTCCTGTAACCGCTCTGGCCCTAGAGCTGGAGCAGGCCGCGCCATCCGGAGACAAAAGGATTAACCCCACCTCGGAGGCCGCAGATTCCACGGTGTTGGAGCCATACATGGACCTGGTCTCACACGAGGCTTATGCCACCGGAACGCCGGACTCATCTCCGACTGCAGGTTCCGAACCACGCAAGCCCGCGGACACCGGGCTTGATCGTTTATCGATCTTCAAATTCAGCGACGCAAACATCTTCCAGCACTCGCCTTTGGGCGATGTGCTCATTAAAAAAAACTTGTCCTTGGCGGAGGACTCTCAGCCGAACTATATCCGGCTCGAACTAGGGGCTGACGATGGAGAACTTTACTTCCCACCCGCCACTCACTTCATAGCCACAGTCGAGGATTCGACCGATACACTGGAATACGACTCCGAGAATATCGACGGCATGGACAATGGTGTCGATGACTGCTACCTCTTGAGCACTGCGTTGGTTTTCCCTTGAAGAGGAAAGAGTGATGCAGTAAAGTAGCGTAAGTATTTCCCTCAGTTTTTGAGAACCAAGGTATCAATCCAGTAGGAGATCACGCTCAAGTCACACGCACCTACACAAACAAATAAGAACCTCGCAACCAACGCGATAAAGGGGTTATCAATCCCTTCACGGTCACTTACGAGAGTGAGATCTAATAGATATGATAAGATAATATTTTTGGTATTTTTATGATAAAGAGTAATAAAGATGCAAAATATTAAACGGCAATAGAAATAGCTAAGTGTTGAAAGATTAATATGATGGAAGATAGACCCGGGGCCATAGGTTTCACTAGTGGCTTCTCTCAAGAGCATAAGTATTATGGTGGGTAAACGAATTACTGTCGAGCAATTGATAGAATTGAGCATAGTTATGGGAATATCTAGGTATGATCATATATATATAGGCATCACGTCCGTGACAAGTAGACCGAAATGATTCTGCATCTACTACTATTACTCCACACATTGTAACATCCCAAATTTCTAATTTGGAATGTTATACATAGATCATTCATGCATATCATATTTTGCTGCATTTCGTTTCGCGGTCCTCAAAATTCTAAGCAACTCAAGGACCCTCGGAGAGAGTTGGGGATTTCACTGTTTTCATATTTGACTTCTATCAAATATTGAAACGAGGATTTTTGGTTTTAATTATTTTTCTCTCCAAAAATATTTCATATTAAAATATATGAGAGGAGAAAATATGACTTCTCCAAAATAAATGAAATATTGGAGGAAAAATATTAAAATCAAATATTGGATTTTATTTGGAGTTTATTGCAATTTTATTTGAATTAGAAAATTGCACGTTTTTCAAAATTGCATTTTAGGGCCAAGAAAATGTTCATCTCGTTCTAAATATTTTATTTAGACGGTGAAAATTTGTTTTGGCATTTTTAGATTTTTATTTATTTTTCTAGGATTTATTTAAATTTCGGTGAAATTATTTAAAAAAAATTCTCCAGCGCCCGACTGGGCCGAAGCCCAGCCGAGCCGGCCCAACCGCCCCGTGCCTCGTCTCCCACCAGGAGACTGCGAGCGCCACCGCCCGACGCCGAGTCCGGCCGGGACTCCTCCCGCGCCGCCTTGCCCCCTTCCCAAAGCAAGCCCGCCCTCCTATATATACGCCGCCCTCGCCCTGACTCCACCACCCGACCCACGCTGCCCCGCCGCCTAGACCGCACGGCCGCCGCCGCTTGCAGCCGCCGCCGCCTACCGTCGCCGCCCGTGCCACCCACGCCACCCACCATCGCAGCCCGCCTCGCCGGAGCCGCCCCGCCTCGCCGGACCTCGCCAGAGGTATAAGCCGCCGACGCCGCCGTTCGGTTTTTTTAGAAAACCATAGGTTCGTTTTTTAGAATAGATCATTTTTTTTCTCGGTTTAGTTTATTTAGCGAACGTTCGTCCGTATGTTCGTTTTAACGAACAGTGTTCACTCGTTAGCTGCAGACAACGAACGTACGTTCGTTAGCCTGTTCGTCAGTTTTCTTTTTCTCGGATTTTCCGCGATTATTTTCGATCGTGGTTTCTGATCCGATTTTCGTTTTAGTTTATCTTTTCCCTCGTTTATCGGAATCAGGCGATTCAAGCGCCTAGATCTCCGTCTCAAAACCCTCTTTCTGTTTAATCAACTTGAACAAGATTTTGGAACTGTAAAATTTGACTTAGGTTCATATTAGTAATCGGATCTTGTTTTGCTCGCAGTTTGACTTTCGTTTCTCCGTTTGATTTGATTCTTTTTGCAAACCGGAGTTCCTAAGTTGAACTTTCTGGTTAGATCTTCTTATTTGAGTTTTACCCGTGCTTGTTTGCTTGATTGCTTATGTAAGCTATTGTTTGTTTGCGATAGAACACCCGGAGTGCGAAGCATGCTACTACGAGTCTCTAGGTTTTGTGGATCATCAGCAAGGCAAGTAACACTTTGATCATACCCTTTATCACCCAGTTTTTATGCATTAGCTCCAATCCTCAAACATTGCATGATTAGGATGTGATTAGGATGTCATACCCATTATCACCCAGTTCTTATTTGAGTTAACTCATGCAATATGATATAAACCCCATCTTTTTATCCTCGATGGCAACAATACAATACGTGCCTTGCTACCCCTGCTGTCACTGGGAAAGGACACTGCAAGACTGAACCTAAAGCTAAGAACTTCTCCTATTGCAAGAAAGATCAATCTAGTAGGCCAAACCAAATTGATAATTCGAAGAGACTTGCAAAGATAACCAACCATACATAAAAGAATTCAGAGGAGATTCAAATATTGTTCATAGATAAACTTGATCATAAACCCACAATTCATCGGAACTCGACAAACACACCGCAAAAGAAGATTATATCGAATAGATCTCCAAGAAGATCGAGGAGAACTTTGTATTGAGATTCAAAGAGAGAGAAGAAGCAATCTAGCTACTAGCTATGGACCCGAAGGTCGGAAGTAAAATACTCACACATCACCGGAGAGGCCATGGAGTTGATGTAGAGGCCCTCCTTGATCAATGCCCCCTCCGGCGGAGCTCCTGAAAAGGCCCCAAGATGGGATCTCTCGGGTATAGAAGGTTGCGGCGGTGGAATTAGGTTTTCGTGGTGCTCCTGGATGTTTGCGGGGTACGTGGACTTATATAGGAGGAAGAAGTAGGTCGGTGGGGCAACGAGGGGCCCATGATGGTGGAGGGCGCGCCCAAGGGGGTAGGTGCGCCCCCCTGCCTCATGGCCTCCTTGATTGTTTCTTGACGCCCACTCCAAGTTTCCTGGATCACATTTGTTGACAAAATCACGTTCCCAAAGGTTTCATTCTGTTTGGACTTTGTTTGATATTCCTTTTCCATGAAACACTGAAATAGGCAAAAAAAAACAGCAATTTGGGCTAGGCCTCCGGTTAATAGGTTAGTCCCAAAAATAATATAAAAGTGGAAAGTAAAGCCCATTAAACATCCAAAACAGAATATAATATAGCATGGAACAATAAAAAAATTATAGATACGTTCGAGACGTATCAAGCATCCCCAAGCTTAATCCTGCTCGTCCTCGAGTAGGTAAATGATAAAAACGGAATTTTTGATGTGGAATGCCGCTTAGCATAATTTTCAATGTAATTCTCTTATTTGTGGTATGAATATTCAGATCCGAAGAATTCAAGACAAAAGTTTAATATTGACATAAAAATAATAATACTTCAAGCATACTAACTAAGCAATTATGTCTTCTCAAAATAACATGGCCAAAGAAAGTTATCCCTACAAAATCATATAGTCTGGCTATGCTCTATCTTCATCACACAAACTATTTAAATCATGCACAACCCCGATGACAAGCCAAGCAATTGTTTCATACTTTTGATGTTCTCAAACTTTTTCAATATTCACGCAATACATGAGCGTGAGCCATGGACATAGCACTTTATGTGGAATAGAATGGTGGTTGTGGAGAAGACAAAAAGGAGAAGATAGTCTCACATCAACTAGGCGTATCAACGGGCTATGGAGATGCCCATCAATAGATATCAATGTGAGTGAGTAGGGATTGCCATGCAACAGATGCACTAGAGCTATAAGTATATGAAAGCTCAACAAAAGAAACTAAGTGGGTGTGCATCCAACTCGCTTGCTCATGAAGACCTAGGTAATTTTGAGGAAGCCCATCATTGGAATATACAAGCCAAGTTCTATAATGAAAAATTCCCACTAGTATATGAAAGTGATATCATAGGAGACTCTCTATCATGAAGATCATGGTGCTATTTTGAAGCACAAGTGTGGAAAAAGGATAGTAGCATTGTCCTTTCTCTCTTTTTCTCTCATTTTTTGGGCCTTCTCCTTTTTATGGCCTTTTTTCGTCTGGAGTCTCATCCCGACTTGTGGGGGAATCATAGTCTCCATCATCCTTTCCTCACTTGGGACAATGCTCTAATAATGATGATCATCACACTTTATTTACTTACAACTCAAGAATTACTACTCAATACTTAGAACAAAATATGACTCTATGTGAATGCCTTCGGCGGTGTACCGGGATGTGCAATGATGCATGAGTGACATGTATGAAGAATTATGAACGGTGGCTTTGCTACAAATACGATGTCAACTACATGATCATGCAAGCAATATGACAATGATGAAGCATGTCATAATAAACAAAATTGTGGTAAGTTGCATGACAATATATCTCAGAATGGCTATGGAAATGCCATGATAGGTAGGTATGGTGGCTGTTTTGAGGAAGGTATATGGTGGGTGTATGATACCGGCAAAAAGTGCGCGGTATTAGAGAGGCTAGCAATGGTGGAAGGATGAGAGTGCGTATAATCCATGGACTCAACATTAGTCATAAAGAACTCATATACTTGTTGCAAAAATCTACAAGTTATCAAAGCAAAGTATTATGCGCATGCTCCTAGGGGGATAGATTGGTAGGAAAAGACCATCGCTCGTCCCCGACCGCCACTCATAAGGAAGACAATCAATAAATAAATCATGTTCCGACTTCATCACATAACGGTTCACCATACGTGCATGCTACGGGAATCACAAACTTCAACACAAGTATTTCTCAAATTCATAACCACTCAACTAGCATGACTCTAATATCACCATCTTCATATCTCAAAACAATTATCAAGCATCAAACTTCTCATTGTATTCAACACACTCATAAGAAAAAAATTACTAATCTTGGATGCCTATCACTTTAGGACTAATTTGTATGATTAAAGCAAATTACCATGCTGTTTTGTAGGACTCTCAAAATAATATAAGTGAGCATGAGAGAACAATAGTTTCTACAAAACAAATCCACCACCGTGCTCTAAGTGAAGCACTTGAGCAAAAACTATATTGCTCAAAAGATATAAGTGAAGCACATAGAGTATTCTAATAAATTCTGAATCATGTGTGTATCTCTCGAAAGGTGTGTGCAGCCAGGATGATTGTGGTAATCTAAAAAGCAAAGACTCAAATCATACAAGACGCTCCAAGCAAAACACATATCATGTGGTGAATAAAAATATTGCTCCAAGTAAAGTTAGCGATGGACGAAGACGAAAGAGGGGATGCCTTCCGGGGCATCCCCAAGCTTTGGATTTTTGGTGTCCTTAGATTACCTTGGGGTTCCATGGGCATCCCCAAGCTCAGTCTCTTGCCACTCCTTGTTCCATAATCCATCAAATCTTTACCCAAAACTTGAAAACTTCACAACACAAAACTCAACAGAAAATCTCGTGAGCTCCGTTAGCGAAAGAAAGCAAAACACCACTTCAAGGTATTGTATTTAACTCATTATTTATTTATATTTGTGTTAAACCTACCGTATTCCAACTTCTCTATGGTTTATAAACTCTTTTACTAGCCATAGATTCATCAAAATAAGCAAACAACACATGAAAAACAGAATCTGTCAAAAACAGAACAGTCTGCAGTAATATGTAACTAACGCAAACTTATGGAACCCCAAAAATTCTAAAATAAATTTCTAGAAGTGAGGAATTTATCTGTTAGTAATCTGAAAAAGAATTAACTAAATAGCACTGTCCAAATAAAAATGTCAGCAATTCTCGTGAGCGCTAAAGTTTCTGTTTTTTACAGCAAGATCAAAAAGACTTTTCCCAAGTCTTCCCAACGGTTCTACACTACAAAAAATACACTTCCGTGATGATACGTGTTTGCTACAGTAGGTCGCGTTTTTTGTCATGCATGTACATCCATGACGATTTTATGACAGAATCAAGATAGTCATACATGTGCTGTCGTAGAAGTGTTCCATGACATTACCAAAACTATCATCACGGAAGTGTCCACTTCCATGATGATAAATCGTGCGTCACAGAAGTGCTTTCGTCAAGGGTGACCGACACGTGGCATCCACCATAACGGAATGCCGTTAAGATATTGGGTCGGATTTTCGATCTGATAACCCATTAACATCCCTGACCAATGGGAAATTTCCACGTGTAAAATTCTGATTGGCTGAAAGGAACACCTGTCAGCTCGTCAGTGGGCCAGATGTCGCCCGTCCATTGGAAGAGACATGCCTATGATACGTCGACACGTGGCTGGCCCAACAGAGGCCCATATAGGTTAAAAATGCCGGCCTAGTCAAAGGCCAGTAGAACTTAATCAGGTACTAGTGGGCCAGCCCAATAACGGCCTGCTTAATAAAGGCCCGTTTACGGCCCGAAGCCAGATCTGACCCGTTAATTATTCACCCAATATTTGGTCCCATTTACGGCCCGAAGCCAGATCTGGCCCGTTAATTGTTCGCCCAATATTTGGGCCCATTTGCGGCCTGAGGCCAGATCTGGCCCGTTAATTGTTCGCCGAATATTTGGGCCCAACTACAGCCCACTGACTTTCGGCCTGTTAGAGGCCTGATGTAGACATGGGCCCATTTCATCCCGGTGTGACTTTCGGCCTGGGAATGGCTCATGCTGCCCATGGGCCATATATGGTCCGACGGGACATCGGGCCCACTAACGGCCCGTGCTAAAGGTGGCAACAGTTAAGCCCAACGTGACTTTGGGCCTGTTAAAGGCCTATTGCGTAATTTGGCCCGTTGATGCCCGTGCTAAGCTTTCGGCCTCTTAAAGGCCCATTATATCAGTGGGCCAACTAAGGCCCGAGATATGTTTCGGCCTGGTAATGACCCATGAGCTAATTGGGTCCAAAACGGCCCGGTCTACATTTCGGCCTACTGAAGGCCCGTCGATGACTAGTGAAAATTGAGGCCCAACATGCATTTTGGCCTGCTAAAGGCCCGTGGTTTCATCTTGGCCGTAACAGGCCAGTACAATATTTAGCCTATTAATGGCCCAACGCTACCTGGGCCAAACTAAGCGCTGGGTCGACAAAAGGGCCAACTAAAATATAGGCCAGTGTAAGTTTGGGCCTAGCGCAATGTGTGAAGGCCCCAATCATTCAGGCCCAAGAAAGGCGCAGGCCGGCCCAGTTGTGGCTCGCTAAAAACCTGGCCCGTTAGAGTCGATTGTTTCGGTCCGGTCGACTACATCTGATTTTTTTTCAGATAGCGAATGATGGCAGTAACTAGTAGGAATTAAGAACAAACCTACTCTATACAATAAAGAAATTATGGCATAGTAACTAAGAATAAACCTACACTATACAATAAAGGATTTAAGGTATATTACATCCACTGGGCATCGAAGTTCGCCACCAGTGATCATAAAGCGCAACGAAGAAGCACATTACAAAAACTGGGCACCATTGCAGCGTAACAAAATAATACTGAACCGAGACCACTTCCAAGACAGTTCAAGAAAGGCGAGTCTTGTGGGGGAACTGCTATGCAAGCTGCTGAACAAGGCTGTGAGACCGACCTAGCATGTCGGTCACAACTTCCAAGTGTAGCTGTTTAGCGATGAGGTTCTCATTGGTGTTCTCCGCAATCTTTCTTAGAGATAGGACTTCAAGTCGAAGTTGAGTTGCAGAATGTCTTTCTGCTAGAACTTGGGACTGAAGAAGTCGAACTGATTCAGACAACGAATTCTGGGAGCTTGTCTGACTGTTAGTCTCAAGTAACTTGAACACTGCATCAAGATAAGACTTTGGGGTTGTCTCGCTATCTTCAAGATGTTTTGCCTTATTTGCTACAATATATGTTGGGTTTGTCTCACAGCCTTCAGCAGACTTGTGCATGCCATCAGGCATATCACCCCGAAACAAAGCAGAGAGATGACAGGTTTTGCACGTGTATTAACAAAGATGATAACTGTTCTGTTAATTCTATCCAACTTCAAATTAGAAAATAAAGAGTAAGTTCAAAATATCAATAGCATAATTTGGCATTGTTCATAATGCGGGGAGCTTCACCACACTACTGGATTACCATGTCAACATAACAAGCATAGATGAAGGGCAAAGAAAATCATTGTATCTATTTTGGATAATGCGCATGGCATGTTGTTCATATCATCAGCCACATCAGTAAGATAAAACAGGAGATAACAAGGTGCAAACGTGGGCTGCTTCATCACACACTGGATTATAGATCCACAAAAACAAGCATACATATAGGGAGTATTAAGTAATGTGCATGGTATGAATAAGGAATTTGGTTTTACAAGTAAAACTTAGAACTTACGGTTCTTACGAACATGCATTTTGGTAGAAACAGCAAACTAAACAGCAGTAAACGATAGGGAGTATGAGCAAATTAAACAACAGTTGAGGATAAAGGCTTTAGAAGGACTGACTTACATTAACAGTTAACACTGGCTTTATAATGCCCTTCTCCATGTCAAGGGAAGGATAACTCAAGAATTTCATCATAGAATCTTCGTCATAAGCATTGCATGTACTCTACATTTTGTAGAGAGTAATTATAGATATGATAATACTGGAAGGGATAGAGGATAATGTACTGTACAAAATGTTCTTATATTATGGGACGGAGGGAGTAACTATTAATGTAAGTACAGTGATAGACCACGTTCAGTCCTTACAAGAGGACTGCAGAGCTAAACCTCTTCAAAAGCATTGGGTTGATTCTAAATTTATGTAAGAGTCCATACGGATCTTATAATGTCCACCAAATGGACGATTACGAGGCTAACATGTGCAGTGATGCTACATAACCAAACAACTATGAAAGTAAGTATGGTCATACAGGGCAAGAGGTACTCACAAGAGCAATGCAGTGTGCAGTATAGTTGCGAGATTTTGTGGTCCCTTGAGAATGAATGTTCTTCTGCTAACAGTTTTCTTACAAGTGAGACATTAAGGCAAATGCAGAAATGTAGTTCAAATTGTGATGTGATATCATAGACAGTACCTTACGCTGCAGCCGAGACCAATGTGTAACAAGATTATTCCAGACATCGTCGGATAAATGTAGCACCGGAGACTTTACAGAAATTTTGTTTAGAGGCTTGCCATCGAAGTGCACTTGCCTCAGGTAGGAACGATACTTCATCAACGAGTGCTTGAAAAGCGCAACCAACCCTTGCTCATCATCACAATCTAGTTTGGTCCTCGCCTATTTAAAAGAATGAAATCTTCTGTCTTTTGTTAGCAGAATCATATGCAGTAATGACCATGAATAACATTAGTACATTACTTACACGTAAGTTGCGGAGGAAGACTGGAAATTGTTCTATGTCTGCGGTATAATCTTTCCATGAAGGAAAGATGCGCACAAAGTTCCTGACAACAACATAAGCTTCATCTTCTAAACTGGGAAGAAATGGAACAGGGGTCCTATTTGCTGCAATTGGGGCTCTCTCTGGTTCGAAAAGGGATTTGGCAACTGGATTTGGTGTACTCTTTGCTGGAATGGGAGTTTTGCGTCGTACAGCTGGTGCTATGTCAACTGGCATAATCATACTGTTTGCTGTAGTTGGGGTCTGCTGAGTTGGGGCATCAGAACTGACCAGTGTAGTAGGGCTAGAGTCTGCTAGAGTTGGGGTATTTTGTGGGTCAGGTGATATTGCAACTACACCTAATGGGCTATTTGATTTATCAGGTGCCACTACCTTTTCCAAATACTTTGCTTGTGCTCCTCCACGATCAGCAATCGCCCTCTTCCTTTTGAACGTCTGATACACAAGAACAACATTTGAATGGATAAATATGGTATGATGACAGGTGGAATATGTACTGAAAATGGATAGGCAGGGCGTATTCACATAGACGATGTGTAAACTAAGCTAATGGAAGTTCAACAAAGTAGAAGCAATGCAAAGCATCAGTTGCAAGATATGTGCGAGCAATGTAACCTTGGAAAGTTAGAGCAAGTACCTTGATGGGTGAATAAGATAGGGCATCTTCCTCTGACTCCTCCACTTGGGAGCTACATTGACTTAGGTCTCCCTCTAGCTCAGAATCACTGTTAGGATCATATTCTGAGCATGAATCTGTAGGTGGAGAGCGTTTGCATTGCATCCAGACTTGATTTCAGTCCCTTAATGCCAAGTTTGACAACCATGGCATTGTTCTTCTTTATTATTTTCATGCGCGCAAGCTCATAATCATTATGATGCTGTTCAGAATCTGAGATTCATGAAAACATAAAAAGTAGTCAGATTATCTATGGAATGCATTGCGGATTCAACTCGGAGAGTGTCTCCCTATAAACCCCTGCATATGCAAAGTTCACCTCCCCAACCGTGCTAACCAGACCACACACAGAAATACAAACCCCTTATCTCTATAACAGGCAGGCACACATTTCAAAACTGACGTAGGAACATTAGAATCATTTGAAATTCGTATTTGAACAAATAAACTAAGCAATTATGAGTGGTGCAATGTTTAGCTTCAAGGGTGGAGTGTTGGTAGTGCAACACAAAGCAAGTAGGCAGATTGTATTCCATGTAAAAGATCGAAACCTATGTAAAAGCTAGAAATGACACTTTATTTCTATACAATGAAGTGTTCATTACCCACGCATGATGGAAGAGATCACATAGAGAAATACTATTCACTCATGTCTACGGTTCCAGTATTTAGAAACAGGGTGGTCCACCCTAAAAGAATATTGACAACAAATATGATAAGGCAAGCATAGATGTAGTGAATCAATCATTTACTTGTGAGCTTACTAGGACAAGTATGCAGAATTGTAACTGCAGTAAGAGACCGTCCAAAATCTGAATGAAGAAGTTTGTCTAGCACTTATTGTTTGCAACTAATCGACGTGAATAATTGGATATTATATAGAATGAGTAAGAAAGACAAGTAAAATTGTCAACAAACCTGGCTTGCAGTAGTAATCTGGGTTAATATCACTACGGCCAACAATCCAAAATGACTAGTCTCTGTTCCAAGGGCCGGAATTTTGAAAACCCTGTGAACTTTAGAGGTACTAAAGATTACCGAAATACATATGAACCATTAAGTGTAGGTAGCACTGAGCACACAATAAACCCTGATGACAGTCCTGCCTAATGAGTAATGAATCAATTAGAAAATGGGTGATGAGGAGTGGCTGCTGAGTGTTGAGGACGTATCTCAGGATAAATAGGGTTGGCTTGGTGGGTGCTGCATGCCTGAGCCCTGAACGGACTCAGAAGGTAGGAACGGCGGCGCGCCCGGGCAGCCGTGACGCTGTTGGGCGAGCGGCTCCTGGCCTCCTGTTAGTCCGGCATCTCCTAGAGTCATGTCGTCTGAGGACGACAAGTCGCCGGCGAGGAAGGCAGTTGGGGGCGAGTAGAGATCGGAAGCGCACAGCAGAACAGAGGGGAATCGGGGCCTGGGACGACCCAAAATCCCAGGGTGGGCCGGCCCACCGTGGGCACCCTGTAGAGATACACACCCGAGCAGCGAACATGCATTTTCAAAACTAATTTAGGAACATTTAGCTGACCAATTAAACAACTCTGTTTTAATAATACCAGATTCGTATTTGAACAACTAAGCTTGTTTAGCTTGATGGGTGGAGCAGTGTTATTATGACACGAAGCACGTATTCTGATCGTATAGTGATCATAAAAGGGGGAAACTCTAAGCATAATTTTTTAGCAAAAGAGGGTTTCCCCTCCGATTTCTATTAAAGAAACCACCACAGAACCAACATGATCAATTAAATCCTAAGCATGATCAATTAAATCGTATTATGGTTGTGCCATGGCAGATTTGAAGCTGCAAACCGGAGAAATGGTATTTAGCATCCATTGTTTGCTTCAAACTAAGAACTAAATTCTAAGAGCTGAAAAGAAAGTAGAGTAACCAAGCTAAGATCTATTTTCTAGTTGAGATCAAAAAGTTGAGGAGATATGAAGTACCACCTCTCTTGCGGCGCCGTGTAGGCATCAGAGGTGCGATGGCTGTTGGTGGCGTTGAAGCAGATCTGCGACGGTAGACGGGTGCATCGGGGGACAAGTCCCGTTGCGGTGGAAAAGAAGGTCGTGTGAGCGGCCCCGGCAAAGAGGACGACGGCATCGATGAAGCGAGAGGACGTGATGCAAGGCTATTGGTCCGTCACCGTGGATGAGAAACGTCCATCTCTAGCAATGGACGACGCGGTCTTGGTAGGCTCTCCGGCATGGTGGAGGACGGTGGCGATGGATGTGGTGGAGGACGGCAGCGATGGATGGGAGGCGCTCGTTTAGCCAGCATCTTGGCCCTTTCCGATGCGTGCCACTTATGGTCCATCTATACTTCTACTATTGTTGAATGCACATTCAGCCCGATTGGTATATTTGTAGGTCTAGCATAGCAATCCAAATGAAATGTCTCCGAGTCTTATCAATTAATACAGACTTGTGCTCAAATAAAATTACAAACCAAAAAACAATTATTACATGATCTCTAAAACAAATGGTTTGATTGATTTCATGAACAGACAACACAAAGGTTATTCAACTATGGAAAGAACATTTCACCAATGATTTACCAAGTAGAAATTTAATTTCCTTTTTTCCTTCAAGACCTTAACAATCTGGTCAGTCTCAGCTTGCTTCGTTTTGAAATCCACCAAATATTTAATGGTTGTCTTGAGTATTGCTTGTGATTGTGTTGTTTGCTTCCTCAACATGTCAACTTCATCTCTAAGTGCAGAAGCAGAATCTCTTTCTACCACTAGTTTAGCCTTTAGAGCATCAGCAGTTGGCAATTCATAATGCACGATTGGGCCGGTGCCACTTCTGTGGGATGATGCAACGTCCATGGGGACCTCGCTCTTTGATCTTGGGCTAACCTGTTTTGCCATTAAAGTTCCGATTGGATTCAGAAAAGTTGAAGTTAGCAAAACATCTCAACTGGGAGTTATAACAGCAAACCAGTTAGACAAACAAGGGATTAAAAAGTTTCAATTGGATGCTGAAAAGTAATTATTAACATCATTGTAACCCGCTGTTGCAGCAGCAAAGCAGTTAAACAAACAAGTAGATATTTAAGTTAAGGCAAACAGGTAATTCTTAACAGTAAGTATCAAACACATAGATAGGCGCAGTCTACAATATGATTAACAGGCTGTGCCATTATGTAATCAGTAGCAAACTAAATTAAGCCAAGCAACGTAATTGAACAATTTTGCAATAAGTGGCTAACTGAAATTCCGAGAAGCAGGTTACTGAACTTACGCTAGTTCTTTGTACAGGCACACTGCAACTTCTTTTTCGCTTACAAGGTTGTACGAAGGAGTCCATGGCATCAATTGCTTGGATACGCAGTCCTAATAATTCTTTCTTCCCACACTGCATGGGTAAGTCGAATGGTTAATCTGGTAAGATGGTGCATCCTTGATATGTTATATGAGGACGTGTAGTCAGACTAGTTGTAGCCAAACACATCACACTGGCTTTTACTGTATATTTCATGCGATTACTTCTGGCATATCGAGATCTAAGCAATCTACAATAGGATGAAAAGACTGGCATCCTTCACATTTTTGGCGAACTCAGTTCATAGAAACAAGCAATTCAACCATTCTGTGGGTAAATCAAAAGCGCCACTGGAATATTTTTCACTATCCAATCATACACGCAAAAAGGGGCGATGCCACAATAGGGGCTGGTATGGGCGGCCACCTCAGGTGGCTGGAAAGTGTGCACCTAGTTTGAGTCGTCCAGGTTGGCCCACGCTAGTTTTGTTCGTCCCAACGCACGAGCAGCCAATGTAAAAAATGAAGAAAAATGTTTCTATTTGGATGGGCCAATAACATAAGTGCAAGGCAGGCCCTATAGCAGGCTCGCGGCCCAAACGAGCGCCTCCTATATCAATCGACAGTAGGAAAAATTACAATTCATTTGCTCCAGCCGCCAGTCTGGTTCGCTCCTAACCTAGACGCCGCTGGACAGACCGACACAGCACTTCCTCGCGCCCTCGTTGGAGGACGGTCGCCTGGCTTCAAGCGAACAGAAGGACAAGAAGATGAAGATCCAACCCTGGGTGTAGCCTACGTGGGAGGCAGCGGCAGTAGCACGGGCATGGCATCGAGCTTTCGCAAATGGACAATCGCAGCTTGCAAGAGTAGCATGCGCAATGAGCAGGAACATCACATCCCTGATTATATTTAATTCAACTCTTCAATTTCTGGCCAATAGTTAAACCTGACAGTGTTGTAAAACTGCTTGTATGTAGGGAATCTATGAGAAAATGAAACCAATTTCTACTTATTTTATAACTCCCCCAATCAATACTGAACTGACTAAATCTGATGTATCTAATCAAGTTTCCGGTGCAAACATACAAGCTCATGTTGTCCTTGAGCCTGAAGTGTCTAATGAACAGACTGCTAATGAAGGATTAGATGCAAACATTTTACATGCTCTTGGTGATGAATATATAGTGTCTAATGAGGGATATAATGCAAGCATTTTGCAAGCTCATTGCAGGATTTAGTGTCTAATGATGATCTACTATGTTGAGAGAAACAGAGATTTGCAGGCATTGATGACAAGCAAATTATAGTGCATTTTCATAGCTTGAGGAATGTCGAAGCCATCTACTAGAAAGTCCCCGTATCATGAAAACATAGCATAAATACTTTTCTAATATGTTTTTTGAAACTATTGGCATACTTGTGCAGGATAGATATATTGATATGCAGTTTGCGCACTGGTTATACGTGCAATTACACTTTGATATTTTCAGCCAGAGAACGAATAATTCAAGCAGGTACAGACCATGTTTGTAGTCCTTGTACACCATGTTGCATTTTGTATTTTTTGGTGCTTACATCATTTAGTGTTTATAAAGTGCATGTAGCTTCACATTTCTCAAGTTATGTTGATTTCCGGAGTGCAAGTGCCTTCGTATTTTTTAAGTTAAATGTTCGCCCCTGGTAACTTGAATTCGTGGATCAGCCACTGCACGCAAATCATACATGAATGCCAGTACGAATTAAATGAAATGCAGGGACTTACGCTAGCTCGTTGTACAGGCTCACTGCAGCTCTGCTTGCGCTTGGGATGTTCCATGTACAAGTCCATGTTACCACTTACTTGGATGTGCAGGCCTTGTGCTCCTTGCATCCCCCTATGCATTTTTGACATGGCGAATGGTTGATCAAATAAGAGGAATCGACCTTGATGTTGTACCGGAGGACAGATACTTACAAGGTTATACAGGTGTGCAGGATGTGTACCAGATCCCGTAGCGCCGTCATGCTTCTCTAAAAAATGGATTTGCTTGTTTCAGATGATATCTCCAGAAGAAATAAGAGTTAAAGTCAGAGTTGCATAGGCGTGTAAGCTAAGAGAGCAGTGAAAGGATATCCAAACATTGTCGGAATAGTCCATAAGGGAGTGATGTGTGGATACCTAGTTTGGCCCGGCATTTGGGCATGCTCGCCTAGCTAGAGTGCGGGTCACTTCAGAGCCGTTGAGGGTGATGCGCTGGCATTGGCTGGCCGCGCTCGGATGCAGATCATGAGTGGCAGCAGAGCGCTATGATGTGGTGGACGAGACCATTGGTGAAGCCCCAACGGCCTCGGGGGCGGAGGTGCGATGATGTGCTCGGTGATGGAGCCCCGGTGAGCTGGGAGACGGTGTCGGTGAAGCGCACCTGATGCGGTGGAACTCGGTGTCTGTGAGGCACGTCGGTAGCGGCGGCCGACGTTGTCAGTGGACCACCCGGTGCGGTGGACGAGGGCGTAGATGAGGTAGCTCCGGTGCGGTGGTGAAGTGCGACCGTGTCTTCGCCGTCGTCGTCCGGCATAGAGGTGGGGAACAGTGGGGAAAGAGACGAGACGAGTGGCGATTCGAGGGTTGGCAGCGAATTAGGGATTTGAGCAATCTAGGCGCGGAAGGGGACAGTGGAGAAGGGAGATTTTGGAGGGCTGGAATTGGGCCGCCAGATATTTCAATCCGAAACGTGGAAGCGCGAACTTATATTGTGGTCGTCCTTTTTGGGGGGCAGGGGGTGGGTGGCTGGGTGCTACGCGTCCGTCCGACACATGCGACCACCCCGACAGGACTATGCTTCGGTGCCTTAAGGCACCTGCCTTTGTGTCCATTACATGTGGGCCCAACAGGTGGCTGGCCCACATGTCAGCGACCCAAAGGCAGTTGCCTTTAAGGCACCGAAGCAGCGTCCACCCCGACACGACCCTGGTCTGCCTGGTGCGCCTACATTTGAGAATGCAAACGAATCTTCTTTCATTTGCAAACGAATCTTCTTTCATTTGCAAATGATTCTATATGTATTACCATGCCCGTGTTTTCCTTGCAATAATTAGTCATTCGAAATGAGATACTCCATCCCTTCACTTTTGTAAGTCGTTTCAGACAACTTAAAATGAATTGTTTTGCACATTGTCTGAAATGTCTTCAAGGTCTTATAAAAGTGAACAGAGGGAGTACTATAAATTAATTAATGAGGAGTTATTTGAAAAAAATCGAAATGGTACCCACGCTAACGTGGATTAGAGTGTGTGTCACATAATTAGTTATTTGAATTAGAGTGTGTGTCACTTAGTTAGTTATTTGAATTAGAGTGTGTGCCACGTAGCGATCTCCAATTCTAACGTGGATTTTGCATTTCACTGTATCCATGCTACTTTTTTAATACAAATTCATATGTATATGATGAACACCATGGTAGTGAGAAAACCTTTGGATGGATTCAAACATATGACCTACAAAATAGCACAACAAACTGAGTCAATGTCAACTTTTCAAAACTTAGTATGACACGAATTCGAAAGAATTACCCGTATGCCTACTCCTCGGTTCAAATCTTACAATGTACACCGAACTGAAACATCGGTATTAAGTCTCGTACTATGTACATTCAAATTTTGTTTTTAGCCC
>NC_041380.1:287233153-287244719 GCF_002162155.2 Triticum dicoccoides | reverse complement strand
GGTCAATCTTCCTCTCCTAACCACCTTAGGAAGCTATCGGATTCCAACACACGTTCATTCTTTCTCTCCATGTTTCGATCTCTAAGTCTCTCAACTACATAACCCCTTTTTTCCAATCTGTTACCAAATGTGTTTACCTCACACACCCGCCATTGCACCCCATGCCGAGCTCTCTCTCTATCCCCCCTCTCCCTCTCACCCTCTTGCGCTAAATACATGCATTGCCTATATAGCCCCCCAACCTCTCGTGTGCACGCATGCACGTTGTATATCTAGGTCACTCCCTCGAGACTGTCTCACTCTTTCTTCCGCACGGCGGGCCACACTCGCTCAATCTCGCTCTCTTTATCTGAGTCTCGTTTAACCTTGTTTTATTTCACACACAAATGATATATCTCCCTGTTCGGGCCTCGATCGACACACTCTATACTCTCTCACGCAGATTGTCTATCTAGGTCAGTCCATCCAAGCCACCGCCACTCTTTCGACCTCATGGTGGGCCACGCTCACTCTCTCTCTCTCTATCTATCTATCTATCTATCTCTATCTCTCTCTCTTGATTAACCTCGCTCTTTCTCGGACAAAAACGATATATCACCATGTTTGAGCCCAATTCGACCTATTCACATTGTATACTCTCTCACGCACATCGTCTATCTAGGTCACTCTCTGCAACCCGTCTCACTCTTTCGATCGCACGGCGACCCTATGTGATCGGTTGACCTTGCTTCCTCCCACGCATAAAATATATCTACACGTCTGTGACTGGATCATCTCTCAAGCTCTATCTTACAGCCCTCACCCTTGCCAAAAAGCTCAATCGGACAATATCTCTCTAGAGCATATATATTTGTTCAATGAATGTCGGACCACGCTCACTTTGTCTCTCTATCTATATGTCTCTCGATTGACCTCGCTTTCTCACACCGTATCTTCCACACGTTGAAGCTACTACCTCTCCATCCCTCACAAAGCCGGAGCTATTTACATTGCGAGGGGCACTCCAACCTTGGATTAATTTGTGTAGGCATTTGTTCCGGCCGGTTTAGATTATATTTTCGTAGCATTCGGCCCACAACTACTCCAAACACCATTGCAACCCACGCAACTCCCCTAGTTGATTTCCCTCTGGCTCGGTCATCGCTCTCTCGCACGTCCTTTCTCGCCTTCAACGTCGCACCATGGTATTATTGAAAAAACTATGTTGTTCTCTTTAATTATTGTAAATAAGCTACAAAACTACACACCGATAGTCCACTTGGAATGGAACAAATTTCGACCCACAAATTAAAGTGCTACAAACTACACACAGAGGGGCCCACATGTCATGAAACAAATTTGGATCCATATACAGATTAAAAAATAAAGGATGAGGATCGAACATGCGACCGGGCCTTCAAGCCGCACGTCAATAAGCAACATATGTAGAATAGCAATGTTTGTTGTACCCCCTTTGTTCACATAATGTTTTTATATTACCACATCCTAATTAATGGATAACATGTAATATTATTTTTAGTACTATTCGCCTTCACTTACTGGTGGGTTCCATGTGTGCTCTCTCTCTCTCCTCCCCTTCTGCATTTAGACGCACGGGCAAACAGGAAGAACTCACAGGCGATGTTGCCGTTGCCCATATCTGGACGCGTTCACAAGTCACGGCACCATTTTCACGTACTAGCAGCACTAGACAGTGTGTACGTGCAATGCACGTTAATTTGGAAGTATATTAAGTGCATGCGGATATTAACTACTAGGATATTATTTACGTGTTGTCATGTGATTAGCACTATTTTTGGCATGAAATTAACTGCACGCTAAATGTGTTGAGTGCTCGACATTGAAGTAGTCTAGGTCGTTGGATGACAAGGAATACATGTGGCTTAATGACGTTTTATATTTAATTTGATACGGCTCTAGCAGAACATTCAATTGATCAAACCATACATTTCGTTCAGTCTGACTCTGACTTTAAATTATACGATGATCGATATAAAATAAACGGAAATGATAAACGTTCAGATTTTAAGCATGGAAATCCGAACGTTTTTCATCGCAAATTTAGATTACACGGCGGCGGCGGGGGCATCTCGCAGTGGGAAGCGGCTACTCTGCCGTGCTCTGTGTGTCGTCAGGCCACTGACCGACGGCGACGGCAGCGTCTTGCGCCGTTGTTGGCATACTCCTGGACGTTGGCCTAGCTTCAAGGAAGGCCAAAATGTTCTGGACTTCGGAGCGAGTCAACTGGCAGGAGCAGGCGACTGGCGTTGGTGTAAGGAAGCGGTCGACGGCGGCCATCCATGCCGCTGAGGGGGACACTGGCACCCGCGCGGGGACAGGTGTTGTCAACGGCGCGGCGGAGACATTCGTCTGCACGGGCATCGGCACAGGCGCGCACGTCAGTGCACGCGTAGGCGCATGCGCTGGCAGGTGCACGGGCACCGGCACGGGCGTGCGTGGCAGTGCACACGCAGGCGCATGCGCTGGCAGGTGCACGGCCGCGTGTAAGTCGGCGGGGACCTCGTGGAACCCCGTGGGATCAAGCTCGGCGACAATGTGCGGCTCCTAGCCCATCAATGCCACGGGGATGGGCGTTGGCACAGTCGGGGCGACGGGAGCCGGAACGGGAGCGGGGACAGGCGCGACGTCTTCCCGCAAGGCCAGTTCAAGCTCGTCCCAAAGCGCCTTATGTTCTTGAGACTCCGGTTGGGTGTCTTCCTCAGGAAACTAGAACACTAAGGGCAGACCATCGTGATGCGGCATGGAGTACGTTTAGGTCAGGCTAGTTGGAGGTAGACGACAGGAGAATCGGAGAGGAAGAGAGAGGATTGTAGCGATGCCGGGTAGTGCGGGGTTGATTTTAAACTGCGGCGCCGGCGACATTAACAGTGGGAGCAGTTGGGACGATTGTGGGCGGCGGAGCCTGGTCAAAGGGCTCGCCTCCCGATGAGCCTGCACAGCGGTCTGCTCGCACGCCTCCCTGACAATCGGTGCAGCAGTCTTCTCACACGCCTCCCGTCGACTCACACGCTTGCTCAGACGGCACCTGCCGATGAGAAGCGGGGACTCGTGGCGGCACGTAAACGCCCACGGTTTCAATAGTGAAATCGTTCACCTTAACGTGACAGGTCTTTGTTCCAAAATACCTTGGCTCTTCATTTGTGCAACTTGTCATGAGCAGCTTGTCTCAAATTGAAGAAAAAACTTACGAAGTAATATTTGTGCCATATCACATGACCATGCTTAGTTTCAAGAATTTATGCTCACTTTTGGATTTTCTGAAATTTAAGATCCAGGATTCGAAACAATATCATAACCTGCATCATGCAATAAATTTTCAAGCCATACATCTATCCTGTTGTATTTCTTAAGAGATTTGGTCAAACATTTTGCTTAGTTAGACTTCAGACAAGTTATACATGCAGAGTAAAAGGATAATCCCTCCATACGGGATCAATTCTGTGCTCATCCTGGTGTAGTAGTAGTACTAGGCAATGCAGTTGACGGGTGACCTTGACGAGCGGCGACCAAGGGAATTGAACCGTGCTCGGCACGGTAGGTAACGTTGTCTAGTTACTAAAGCATCCCTCTATTGTTCATCAGTAGTCATTATGGACCGGGGACATGAGGGGAATTTCCTAGGGCTGGAATTCTGGCCGCCAGATATTTCAACTTGAAACGCTGAGGCTTGACTGGTTGGGGTTGCCTAATGTGCGTACCACGCACGCCACCGAAGGACACAAGCCTGGTTTTTTTAGGATCAACACAAGCCAAGGTCTGGCTGGTACGCAGTCAGATCCTACCATTCGAGAATACGAAAGGAACCTTTTAAATTGCCGAACGAATCTATGTGTATTACAATACCCGTATTTTCCTTGCAAATACTAATCTCAACGTGGTAATTGATTTATGACAAGTTGTTGAATTAGAGTGAGTTTGTGATATAGTGATCTCAACGTGGATTTCACATTTCATGGTATCCCTAGTAAGTTTTCCAATGCAAATTCAAATTTAAAAGATGAACAATATGGAGGTGAGAAAACTTTGTATGTATTGAGCATATGACCACACACACACACACACAGACACGCACGAACACAACAACTATCCAATAAGTACAGTGCATCTATTTTTCCAAAGCATGCATGTATGACACAAATTCAAAAATACTCCTTCTATTCTTAAATATTAGTCTTTTAGAGAGTTCAACAAGTGACTACATACAGAGCAAAATGAGTGAATCTAGACTCTAAAGTATGTCTATATACATCCGTATGTGCCAGTCCATGAAGCCTCTAAAAAGACTAATATTTAGGAACGAAGGGAGTAAAATGTAAGACATCCATGGTCCTTAGTTCAATATTTAAAATGAACATGAAACTGAAACATGAATATTAAGTCTAGTACTACAGTACATGCAAATTTTGTGTTTAGGCGGATCTATGATTGTCGGGGGTCAACCCCTCGACCTTAGATAAAATTGTGGAGCTCTGTTTAGGGTTGTTTAGATTATATTTGTCCCCACCCTCCCAACCACCAATTGTTTGTGCACCCCACCCCTCCTCCCCGGGAGAATATCATGTGCCCCCATACCTTAGATGCTATATGCCGATACGAGTTGCTTGGAGCTTGTAGATCTGAGATATAGCAGCTCACACGATGTGTCTTAATATTTTTGCAGTAAACCTTGATGAGTTTGAGAATTGCACACAATTTGTACAAAAACTACTTAGATGCCCTTTGATCCCATATCCAACGACCTCGAAGCTCGTATCACCGTAGCATCTAAGATGAAGGAGGACATCATATTCTCCTGTATGTAAGAATATCATGTGCTACCACACCTTAGATGCTTTGGTGATACAAGCTCTTCGGAGGCATTGGATTTGTGACCCAACACCTCCTCGGTGGTTCGAATGGTTGTTTGCAGAAAAGCCCCGAAAGTGTTTGGCCACTGCTTACAAGCACAAAGACTGCTTAGATGACATTGGATCTTAGATCAAACGACCTCCAAGCTCGTATCACCGTAGCATCCAAGCTGCGATAGCACCTTATGTTTTCTCGCACGGGAGAGTATGAGGTGCTCCCGCATCGTAGATTCTATGGTGATACGAGTTCACTGAGATCTAACGGCCCATAGTAGGAGGTTTGAATGTTTTTGCAATATACGGCTGATAGAGTCTGGGAAATGCGCAGAAAGTACAAGTACTACGCATGTGCCATCTGATCACTAATCATACGACCTAGATGCTCATATCACCGTAGCAGGTAATTAAGCTATGGGGAGCACCTAATATGAGCACCGGTGAGCCATTGGATCGA
Source organism: Triticum dicoccoides (assembly GCF_002162155.2). Lineage (NCBI taxonomy): Eukaryota > Viridiplantae > Streptophyta > Magnoliopsida > Poales > Poaceae > Triticum > Triticum dicoccoides. The sequence continues at coordinate 287,239,397 of NC_041380.1, read as the reverse complement.
AGATGCAGCGGCACACACGAGACCTGAATGTTTTATTTGCAAAAAATCCTTTGGAGAGTTTGGAAATTGGGCATAATTGCAAAGACTACTCCTAAGCCATTGGATCTCACTTCCAACGGTGTAAAAACTCGTATCACCATAGTATCTAAGCTGCGGGATGGATGTGATATTCTACGCCGCTGTCATTTTTGTTCATAAACTTGCAAAATACGTGTAACTCGTGCCGTTACTTGTCTAACCGCGCAAAGTGTTTGTTCAAAAAAAGCATCCTACACTGAAATATCGGAACAACACACGGGGGTCCCACTTGTCATTAATCAAATTTGGACCTAAAACTAATAAATCTGAAAGACGAGATTCGAACTGGCAACCTGGACTACAAAGCGTAAGTTGATAGCCTGAAAAAACGAACGGTTGTTGGCTTTGTCCCATAACTTGATTTTATACAGTACTTGCGTTGAGTAGAGTAGAGGGAGTGCCTCGTCAACACGTGCATGACCGTTGTCTCACTTACTGGTGGGTCCCAGGTCTGCAATCTCAATCTCTCTTCTCTCCATCGTCTAACCTTTGCACGAGCACACACGAAGAGCGGCGCTAGCTTGCCGTGGTGTTATTACAACTAAAAAAAGCTTGGAAAATAGAAGAATCGCCTAGAACAAGAGACATTGTGGCTGGTCGAGACGGAGCTAACCACATCTATCCTCCGTGCGCATGATGAAGCTATGTGGCTAGTGGGGTGTTTTCGACCGACTGGCTGGGTCCCAAGGTTGAACCATAGGTACTACATCTGATACAGTATATTTTTACACGCACATTTTTCCTACGTGCCTAGACATGGCACACCCTACCGCGCGGTTTCGGGGTCCTCCCGGGTGGTGCACGCATATATTCTTCGTGACGTGGGACGCCCTACCGTGCATTTTCTGGGTCCTCCTCGGTCGTAGCGCCGAAGCAAGTAAATGAGTCGTCAAATTACGAAAGACCACCTTTCCCGCTGAGTACATCAGTGAAGCACGGTGGCTAGCTAGTTGGGCTAGTTCGACCAATTAGCTAGGTCGCTGCCACATTTGTTTTTTCACCCCTTTTTTATCTACTTTCCGGCAGGTAAATTTAAATATCCACCGTGGCGTTGCTCTGGTGTTTGGGTGCGGCGGGATTTTTAATTTTTTGATTGACAAGAGCAGGCGCGACAGGATTTTTAATTTTTTGATTGACGGGAGCAGGCGCGGCAGCAATTAGTCACGATGACTCCGCCTGTAAAAACCCACTACTCCCTGATGTGAGAAGTCGTCAACTGGTGTTTTGACATGGTGAAAACCAAAAGATTCCCCGCTCCCTCCGCCTTCCCGTGGATTGGATTGCCTTTTAGCCGTTTCTCCCCCTTTTCTTCCTCTCCCCATTGCTTCTACCTGGTGCCATGGCGGCGCAGCAGATAACAGAGTCCGAGGTGAGGCTCCTGACATAGGAGCTCCATGCCAAGGATGCGGAGCTCAGGGCCAAGGACGTGGAGCTCCTTGAGCTCAAGGAGGAGAGGAGTGCCATGCTCCTCCATTATGTGCGAGAGTTCACGGAGCTTGAAAAGCGGCAGGCGTCCACCACAAAAATGCTCGAGGCATCGGCGGCGTTGCTGCAGAAAGCAGGAGATGCTATAGGCCGTCAGGGGAGCCGGCTGGAGTGCGAGCGGGCCGATCGTGACGAGGTCCAGGATCGCCTCAACCACTTGGTGAACCAAGTTGCCACGCACGTGTTGCGGCTACGCGATGCCCACCGTCGTGCCAGCGCGACGATGCCGGCCGTCGGGCTAAACCCGTTCGACCACCTGGTCGACTTCAATGAGGTGCAGCTTCCTGACCTGGTCTCCTTCTTCACCTATATCTCCGAGGAGCTGAGCCGTCTCCGCACGATGGTGGGGGCTGAGCTGGACAAGGATGGGTTGCGGGCTGCCATCGTCGTTGCCAGGCGAATCCTTTTAGGGCTCCGTCACCGAAATCCATTCGTGCCATTGGACACCGTCTTTGACGAGCTGGCTCCCGTCGACCGGGAGTGGGCTATGCGGGCGGTTGCACCCTGCATCACCAACGTCGTGCGCCTGGAGAAGCAGAGGGACTTCGGTGGTGCTTAAGCGCCCTCTGCATGGGCATGTCCATGTCTCGGCGCAACATGACCGTTGGATCTAACTCAGACAGTGCAGATCAGTCACTGTAGCACCAAGCATGTGGGTGTGTTTGGTTGCATTCTCATCTCAATATTGTTGTTTCCTCTTCGTGTATTTTTGTCAACCTACTAGTGTGGACTCATGCACCCTTCATGCACTCTGCCAAACACCCAAAAGTGGGTCGAGAAGGGAACTTTTGCTCCCATCCCGTGCACCCACTACTAGGAAAAGGGATACTAATGGCGCACCAGTTTTGCCTACTAAAGGCGCATCACTGGTGCGCCATTAGTATCACGCCACTAGAATTTTTTACTAATGGCGCACCACTGGTGCGCCATTAGTATCTGGTATACTAACGGCGCACCAGGCAGTGCGCCATTAGTTTTGCCCACGGTGCGCCACTAGTGTCTGCTATACTAATGGCGCACCACACGGTAATGCGCCATTAGTAACAATTTTTTTATTTTTTTTTCTTAATCTCAGGTCACTATTTCACCTATGAGATATCCAACACATATATATACAACAAGCATCCATATAACAATCATAGCCAACACACAAGTTCCATCATATATACATACATAGCCAACACACAAGTTCCATCATATATACATACATAGCCAACACATAGTTCCATCGTTACATATTACAAAAGTTTCACATTGTTCATCCAACACCATTATCCATCAATTCACAAAAGTTTCACATTGATAAAAAATAAAAACACAAATGGAAAAGAAGCACTCCATCCATGCAAGCTTCCGTGAATTAAATCAAATCTGCAAAATGATAAACAAGAAGTTAGAAGAAGAAAAAGAAGAAGACTAGAAGAATACTAGAAGAAGAAGAACACTAGAAGAAGAATAAGAAGAATTTTGGAAAAGAAATAAGAAGAAGACTATAAGCTTATTATGTAAACTTGATCATTTTGTGCTAACATAAGTTATTTTGGAGCTAACCTATAGGAACTAAGCATATAAGCTCTAAGTTAGTATATTAGAGCCAACTTAGGTAAAATGAAGCTAACCTATGTCATTTTGGAAAAGAAGAAGAATAAGAAAAAGACTATAAGCTTATTATGTAAACTTGATCATTTTGTGCTAACATAAGTTATTTTGGAGCTAACCTATAGGAAACTAAGCATATAAGCTCTAAGTTAGCATATTAGAGCCAACTTAGGTAAAATTAAGCTAACCTATAGGAAACTAAGCATATTAGAGATAACATAGGTAACTAAGTATATATATATATATATATCATTTTGGAGATCTGACATACCTGACAAAGTTCAGTTCTCATGCATTGTTCTTCTCCTTCTCCTTCCTCAGCCTGATGCGCCAAGAGCTGCGAGGCGGTGGAGGCGGTGGAGGCAGTGGGATGTAGTCTTCTACCTCAATTGGCGTGGTCATGTCGCCCAGCTGTAGGATCGCCGGCGCCACCATCGGTGCGTGGTCATTGTCAGGCACCACCACCATCGCGAGGCCACCTTCAGGCACGACCATCGCTAGGTCATCCTCAGCCACCTCCATCTCTTGCCCATGGTCAGCCACCACCATCTCTTTCCCATGGTCAGCCACCACCATCTCTTGCCCTTGGTCAGCCACCACCAGCGCTAGGTCATCCTCAGCCTGATGCCCATCGTCATCCTGCAGCTCCTCATCCCCACTCTGCTCCTCTTCTCCCGCACTCCGGTCCGGATCATCCTTCTTGTTGTCTATGCTGCTGCCAGAATCGCTGCTGCTTTCGCTACAGCCAAAATCACTGCTGCTTTCGCTACAGCCATAGTCGCTGCTGCTTTGGCTGTAGCCATTGTCGCTGCTGCTGCTCCCATTACCTGTCCAAATGCAACAATGACCGTTAACAATCGATGTGAGACAAAGCCAAATGTAGACGAATAAGAAGAGGCAGAACGTACCGGCATCATAATCTTCAGCGTAGCGCATGCGACACATAGTCGCGTTGAACACCTTCACGATGAGCATGGTGGCGTCGTCGTCGTACCTAAAGAGAAGGAAGTACCCCAGCCGCAGGTCGTAGGCATGGTAGAACTTCTCCCACCCACGAGACAAATACATGTGGCCCTCCTTGATCAGCAACTCCACATCCCACAGCCTGCGAAACCCGCTGCCGGCCTGTTGCAGCTTCACATTATTTGGCAGATCTTCACCCATCAGCATGTTCATAAAACTGTCAGGCAGCCTCCGCAGTTTGGGACAATGAGTGATGTAGCAAACAACAGATATCATAATGAGATGGGCGAAGGGGAGATCTCTCATTTTATATACTTGCGTCATGGATGATACTAAAGTCCCAAGTATGATAGTGAAGAACTCGGAAGCATCCAACTCGTACTGCGGTGTCGCAGAGCGGCGGTGGCTGCTTCCCGCCATCTCTGATAAGCAGCAGAAGAGACCAATTAGTAGCCTTACAACAGATCATAAAACATATGGAGTACCCAAATTTGCCAGAACGGAAGTTAATCGACATTCCGGCAAACTCAAGGGCCTCTCGGGGTACCTGCAAAATCATTATCCCCGCGTAATGAAGTCGCCAATGGGTCATTTCAGAAGATCACAACTATAAACAAAACTGACTTGTTGTTAATGAACAGTGGCTAAAGATATATAAAACTCCATTGCAAATGTGCCATGTCAATAAAACAACTCATGGAAGTAAACTACTAGCAGGCTCAAAAGTCAAGTAAACTGAAGACTATGACAGCTTGCAAACACAGGACCATGTCATTATCATGGCAGTCCACTATATATTTTTATGACAAAATACATCATTATCAGGGCACATTAACAGCAAGGTGAGACTAGGCACTGATGCAGCAGACTAAGTAGACTATGAAATATTCAATGTTAGAAGTAAAATGAGTGAATCATCACATCATCCTACTATGACTACTGAAATAACACAACCATCAACCGGAAAAATCTGGTAACATGAAAACATACTTGCAACAATCAGTGCATGCTTTCAGTTTGGTCACTGAATGTAGTCTGTTTTGTTCACTAAACACAACTACCCCAAAATAAACAAATACACTACAAGCCTATTGTTGACAATTCTTCAGATCAAACAACCCCATTATTTGGTTTTGATGGCTTGGACAATGGTAAGTTGCTAAAATATGACTATAAACTGGTAATGTTGTGCCTTGGATATATTATACTAAACTGGTAATGGAATAAAGATGCTTAAAACAAAACTTTTGCCTAACTATTTGGTCTGAAAGTGTTTCCTTCTGGTAGCCACTTCACAACTACACATTACAAACAGTGACCAATACCATATTAAATTCTCACTGTTGACAATTTGGATTCAATCACCTTCATTTGATCAAAGATGTTCAGCAACACTACAATTATCATAACTAAACAAGAAAAAGAACAGAAGCCTGACACTGTCCTCAAATTAGCAAGCATATTGTTAAGACAATTTTTCAAACCAAACAACCTCAAAAAATTTGATCTGGAAAGAACAGCGGAGGCTGTTCCGAATGAATTATTATATGTAAAAAAACTAGGCACAGTGATTCAGAAGAAAGAAAAGCTCAGCTGATAATTTGCAGAGTGACAATATTAATGTTCTGTGTTGTGAGGACCAATAGGAATCAAGAGGAATTTGTTCGATTAATCCACACTAATTATGCATCAGTCAATAATACTAAACTATACAGAGAGAAGTAATTAGACTTGTAAGCCGTTGCTAGCGAGTACAAGCATGCAAGAGAGAAATTATAACATGCCGCCATGGCCCTAAGGTTTGCAGGGGAGGGGGTGGAGGAGAAGGGAGGAATCACCTGGGGAGGGGATGGAGGAATGGAGGAAGACGTCGGCGTTGAAGCTCCGGTGACACACGGCGGGCTCCTCCTCTCTCCTGTCTCTGCGTCTCGGCTTGGGCGGGAGGACGTCAAGGGCGCGGGCGCGGGCGGAGGGGGGATGGCGAGGGAGGCGGCGCTCAGCTCAGCGTCGCGTGGCCTGGCTGAGCTGAGGTAGAGGCGGTCGTCGTCTCCTCCTCCTCCTCCTCCTCGTCCTCCTCCTGGTCGGGGCGGCGGCAGGGGACGGAGAGGGCGTGGGGTCG
>NC_041380.1:287188574-287232503 GCF_002162155.2 Triticum dicoccoides | reverse complement strand
GGCAGGGGTCGGGGCGGCGGCAGGGGACGGAGGGGACGGAGGGGGCGTGCAGGCGCGGCGGCGGCGTATGGTTGGGGCGGAGGGGGCGTACTGAGTGGGGAGGAAGGGAGGGAGGGGAATAGGTGGAGTGGGGGGAAGCGTACTAATGGCGCACCGAGCGGCGGTGCGCCATTAGAATGTTCTTTTGCCAAAAAGTAAAAAAAAATACCGGCGCACTCTGTCGCCAGTGCGCCATTAGTAGTTCTAACTACTAATGGCGCACTTTGCATGGATGCGCCATTAGAATGTTTGCAAAAATGAAAAAAAAATGTTTTACTAGTGGCGCACCTTCTGCCTGGTGCGCCATTAGTGTATTCCACACTAATGGCGTATCTCCACCAGGTGCGCCATTAGTATATAGTAGAGGCGCAACACTTCTCTGGTGCGCCATTAGTGTCAATCCTATCTTTAGCCCTTTTCCTAGTAGTGACCCTTCATACACCCTGCCTAACACTATTCGTGCTTCATATGGTTCATGTTTCGTGGAGTACTATAGCACCGTACCCTTAGTGCGTTGTGGACCTAGTTCTGTTAACATTGATCTCACCATTCATTCTCGATCGGACAGTCGAAAAAGTGGTACCATGTTACATATAGGAGTAGTTGACATGCGCACAACATCATTTGTTATCGCCATATCTTACTACACTAGCAACAAGATTGTGTAGTACTGACGTATGAACCACTGCACATGCCTAGTAGTAGGAGCACTGTGTATGTTCAAGTGGCTGCCATGTTTCGCACTCCTCCGTCATAAGAGTGGAAACGCATGCTGTAATCAACTTTTCTTCAAAAAACAGTGGACACGCTCTACCGTGCGGATCCTCCTCCAGCCATGCACTAAATTACCTACTTTCGCCGACGTGTGGGACAGCCAGCACCTGGGTCCACCAGCCATGCACTAAGTTACTCCGTAGTAGAGTGACGGTAGACTACCCCGACCGAACCGCCGCAGTAATGCCCAATGAGCCGTCAAATCACAAAACCCCCTCCTTTCCAGCAGTAAGGTGGACGGACGAAGCAACCATCATTTCACTCTTCTCTCTCAGCTTCCTCTCTTGAAGAAAACCCCCACTCGCTTCGCTTCTCCCTCATCTCATTCCTCCTTTCACTCTTCTCTCTCAGCTTCCTCTCTTGGATGGACGCCGGAGAACCGGCCGACTCGATGTCTATGGCTCTGGCCAAAACCATCGAGGCTCATGGTACGAAGAAGCGCAAGCACCCCGCTGAGACTACCGCAGACAAGCTCAAAGCCATCGCCCTGTCCAAGCCCCCCTCTCCGGGATCCCTCATTAAGCAAGTCCAGGTAATGTCTCTTGTTGACGATCTTTTTCTCAATCTTGATCGTGTTTTTTCATCTAACACGCAGTACTAGTAATGGTAGTACAACTTTCTGGGTGATCTTGCATGTCATTTTAGTGTGCCAAATGACGGTTCTAAATTCCTCTTTTGACCAAAACATGCGAGAGGTTGACACTAATTTCTTATAGATTACTTTCAACTACTCCCTCTGTCCCAAATTTCTTGTCTTAGATTTGTCTAGATACGGATGTATCTAATACTAAAATGTGACTTGATACATCCGTATCTAGACAAATCTAAGACAAGAATTTTGGGACGGAGGGAGTACTTTATGAACATCAATGCTACCTTTTAAGAGGGTATATTTGCCTCAGTAACTTGTGTTATGGATATTGCATGTAATCCCTCTTCTCTCATGCCTTTGAAGACATGTTCTAGTGTCTTTGTTCACTCATTTCTGTGCGTATATGTAGTCATATATGGAGTATAATATCGAAAATCATCTTATATTTCTAGACGGAGGTAGTAAAAAAATATGGTTTCTGTTTGAATTAGAACCAGGTCCGCGGTGGAGATGAAGTTCTCAAAGTCATGCCATGTGAACTGACAGACCTGATGATGAGTTCTACTGCTGAACTATCCAGCTGTTGTGTCCTTGTCGCCACGTGTCCTGAACTAGTGTTTTCCTGTAACATTGTTGTCAGGCGTGTTCTCGAGGCTGTACTTGACCACAACAATTTCTTGGTTGTTCCTTCAATTACGAATGGTGTGGTTCTTGTAAAGCTTCCTAACAAATCTGATGCGGCATGTCTTCATCATCATGTTTATGAGTGGAAAAACCACTCTGTTAGGTTCTCCAAGGTTGACAAGATGGTGATGGTGCATGTAGACATCTCACACGAAGTCCATAGCCTAGTCAGTTATGCGGGGTTCATCTCATAGGTCGGTGGCAAGAAATAGTCTGCAGAGTTTAGTTAGTGCAACTTTGCTTGTCTGTAGTAAGTACTATTGTTCAGTACTTGATTTGTGTTTGTGAACCCTGTATTGTTTATTAGTACTGCCGCTTTTGGTGTGTGGTCAGTCTTGAGAATGGTCTATGTTAATGTCTGTCCACTCAATTCAGTATGTATATTTTGAAGTATCCAGATCATATTTTTTGTGAGGACGGTTTATCAATTATGGTTACACTCCAATATCTATATGCATTGCAGGGTTTATCGCACCCACCAGGATTTCTAGTCCCATGGATGTTCGGTCCATACGATCTGTCACGACCTTTGGATTGTCCTGCTTGTGGGAGTAGGTGGGCCCCCTACATGCCACGCGTAGTTGGACGATCAATATTTTGTTTAGTACTTCAACATAGTGATTTCCTAGTAAGGATTCACTCGTGTCACATCAAGTAAATCTTATTGATTTACTATCTAAATCTTATTGATTTAATGTCATGTTTTCTTTCTTTTCCTGCAATTTTACGATGCAGGTTTTGCCATGTGACATTCATCATAGAATAAACCGTTTGGTATGCTCTACGATGGCTATTTTTGTAGGTTTCACTTCTTATGTCGTGTCAGTAACGAAGGCACTGTCCATCACTTATATTATTGGTAAAAATTGGGTCAGTCTGTTGTCTGAGTACAAGCTGAATCCCTATGATGAACTGCAGTTTGGTTTAACAAAAACGCCACAATTAGTCCTTCTCGCGTTTAAAATAAATGAAGAAAAAAACTGGATCACGGTCACGGATCCTAGTCAAGTTAGAAAGCTGATCATAGCAGACCAGACACGATCGCCGCTGTCTCACACAGATCGAGCACCGGCAGTTGCTCTAGCACTGATAGCAGCAGCAGCTCAGTCTGATCCAGCTGAGGATTGGGCACCGACCGCGTCAGCGGATCAGGGTGATCTACCGGAGGATCGGGCATCGACACCGGCACCTGCTCCGACACCGGCACCAGCTCTACAAGGAGCACCATCTCCGGCAGCAGCGGCGGCATTGGCACCTGCACCAACACTTGCACTTGCATCTGCTCCGGCCCTTGCAGTTGCACCGGAAACAGACTGGGCTGCAGTTCGCACTTCATACCAAAGTCCTTACAAAAACCGACATGTCCACCTTCTTGGTAAGCATTGGCCGCCCAAGTGCTTCGTTCTTTTTTCTTTCCATGTTGTTTCACATGACTCACTGTGTTGATCTAACTTTTTAGGTATGTCTTCTTGTTTTCAAATAGAGAATTCCTAGAGCAACGAGGGAGTCGTTCAACAATCCGGGCGACCGCGGCCAAGTTTCTCTTACCATGCGCAGCCTTGGTGTGAATGAACCTGCTCAATATACTGTAAGTACAAAGGATGGTCGCATGATGATTGATGCTAAAGGGTGGTCAAGGTTCAAATCTAAATCATATCTTGCGGTAGGGGATGATGTTAGAATCAAACTTTCTCGGCAAGGAGAGCTGGTCCAAATCAACTTTGAAATTCTTCAATAGCAGCACGCAACTACCAAACTGATCTATCCTCCGTGAGATTTTGATGTAATAATATGGCATGGTGAAACAAGTGTCCTGTGTGTATAAGTAGTATGACAGTATTTTTTATCACATGGTATATCGTTGATAGAATTGCAACTCTGATTGCTGGTTAGGAACAGTCATTCGATTTCATTCCAACAGTTTTCGTGCTTTATTCAATTTTGTGTATTCGCCTTGCGACAACATCTAAAACCAGTGCCGTACCGATCGCTTGCAATATGAAAAGCGCTGAGGTAGAACACATGGGCCCCCAAACATGCAGGGTCGGCCTGCGGCCCTGATACATCTCCGTCATATCTATAATTTTTTATTGTTCCATGCCAATATTATTCAACTTTCATATACTTTTTGGCAACTTTTTATATTATTTTTGGGACTAACATATTGATTCGGAAAAAAATCACAGAGAAGGTTTCAGGCCAATCGGAGTTACGCGTCTCCATATATATACGAAATGGTGAAATAGAGCCAGAACAGAACGCATAACTAGAGAGAAATAGAGAGATAGATCCAATCTCGGAGGGGCTCTCGCCCCTCCCATGCCATGGAGGCCATGGACCAGAGGGGAATCCCTTCTCCCATCTAGGGAGGAGGTCAAGGAAGAAGAAGAAGGAGGGGGCTCTCTCCCCCTTGCTTCCGGTGGCACCGGAGTGCCACCGGGGGCCATCATCATCACTGCAATCTACACCAACACCTCCGCCATCTTCATCGACATCTCCATCACCTTCCCCCCTCTCTCTACAGCGGTCCACTCTCCCGCAACCCGCTGTACCCACTACTTGAACATGGTGCTTTATGCTTCATATTATTATCCAATGATGTGTTGCCATCCTATGATGTCTGAGTAGATTTTCGTTGTCCTATCGGTGGTTGAAGAATTGCGATGATTGATTTAATTTTCTTGTGGTTATGTTGCTGTCCTTTGGTGCCCATCATATGATTGCGCGTGTGGATCACACCATAGGGTTAGTTGTATGTTGATAGGACTATGTATTGGAGGGCAAGAGTGACAGAAGCTTCAACCTAGCATAGAAATTGATGCATACGGGATTGAAGGGGGACCAATATATCTTAATGCTATGGTTGGGTTTTACCTTAATGAACATTAGTAGTTGCGGATTCTTGCTAATAGTTCCAATCGTAAGTGCATAGAATTCCAAGTCAGGGATGACATGCTAGCAGTGGCCTCTCCCACATAATACTTGCTATCGGTCTAGTAAAGTAGTCAATTGCTTAAGGGACAATTTTGCAACTCCTACCACCACTTTTCCACACTCGCTATATTTAGTTTAGTTGCTTCTTTACCTTAACAGCCCCTAGTTTTATTTTCGTGCTCTTTACTTTCTTGCAAGCCTTTCCGAAAACACCTACAAAGTACTTGTAGTTTCATACTTGTTCTAGGTAAAGCGAGCGTCAAGCGTGCGTAGAGTTGTATCGGTGGTCGATAGAACTTGAGGGAATATTTGTTCTACCTTTAGCTCCTTGTTGGGTTCGACACTCTTACTTATCGAAAACTGTTGCGATCCCCTATACTTGTGGGTTATCAAGACCTTTTTCTAGCGCCGTTGCCGGGGAGCAATAGTGTGGGGTGAATATTCTCGTGTGTGCTTGTTTGCTTTATCACTAAGTAATTTTTATTTGTTGTTCTTAGTTGTTTTCTATCTTTAGTTATGGGTAGAAAACGCAAAGTACCAAAAAATTAGTTTTACATACTGAACCAATGGTTGAAGAACCACTCAAAATCTATCACACTGCTGAAGCTTTTTACTTGGATCATCTTCGATCCCTTTGTGCTCGTGCCGAAACCCCAACTAGCTTAGTTGAAGGCAAATCTTTAGATGAGCATGCTTGTTATGTGCGACACTGTATATCAGAAAAAGGGAAATTATTATGGAGTCAAATTCAATGTTTGCAATGCTATGCTTGGAATTTATGTGAATTATATGATTTTACTTGTTGTTTTGAAAACCCTAAGAAACACCTTCCCTACCAATGTGAGTTTATTGATAATGGAATCTTATCTTCTTATGCTAAAGGTGTTTATAGTTACTATGATGTTCAACAAATTGAAGAATTTGTTGCTTTTAAGGGTGCTTCTGAAATTGCTTCTTTGATTGAAAAGTATGATGCTACTTTTCACAAATATGAAAATTTTGCTATACTTAAATATCGCTATGATAATTATGCTTCTAATACCTATGTTAAACAATATATTGAGGAATACTCCGCTGTCCAAGAAGAGACTAATATTTTGCAGGAGTCTATGGAAGAAGAAGTTGATAACACTGTGAGCTCATTGGATGAAAAAGATGAGGAGGAGAGCGAAGAACAGAAGGAGGAAGAGTGGATTGATCACCCGTGCCCACCTTCTAATGAGAGTAACTCTTCAAATCATACATTGTTTAATTCCCCTTTGTGCTTACCGAAGGATGATTGCTATGATGATTGTTGTGATCCCGTTGATTCTCTTGAAATATCCCTTTTTGATGATTCTTGCTATGCTTATGGCCAAGATGTCAATATGAATTATGCTTATGGAGATGAACTTTCTATAGTTCCTTATGTTAAACATGAAATTGTTGCTATTGCAGCCACACATGATAGTCCTATTATCTTTTTGAATTCTCCCGACTACACTATATCGGAGAAGTTTGCACTTATTAAGGATTATATTGATGGGTTGCCTTTTACCGATGCACATGATGATTTTGATGAGTATAATATGCATGTGCTTTCTGCTCCCAGTTGCAATTATTATGAGAGAGGAACTATATCTCCACCTCTCTATGTTTCCAACATGATAAAATTGCAAGAAACTGTTTATACTGTGCATTGGCCTTTACTAGGTGTGCATGAATTGTTCTTTTATGACATGCCGATGCATAGGAAGAGAGTTAGACTTCATTATTGCTTGATATATGTTGCTTTGTGCTCACTACTAAATTACAAATCATTGTTAATTAAAATTGTCTTTGATATACCTTGGGATCCGGGTGGATTCACTACTTGAGCACTACATGCCTAGATTAATGGCTTTAAAGAAAGCGCTGCCAGGGAGACAACCCGGAAGTTTTAGATAGTCATTTATTTCTGTTGAGTGCTTTCATATAGTTTAAAAAACAACAAAAATAAAGAGGGGAACCCAAAACTTTTCAAAAAGGAAAGTGAATGTGAGAAAGACAAGCCCTGTTGAAGTGGGAGAGCTCCTTGAACTTTGTTCATGCTCACGGCAACTTTGTGAATCTTGATTACAGAAACTTTTCAAAAAAAATAATTATCCCCTTGTACAATTCCATTGTATTATAAAAATAATGTGCCAAGGTTTTCCTTTAGGATGTTTACATTTGCTTGATGGTTTGTACGGTGCAGGACAGAAACTTTGGCTGTAGTGCACGATTTTATGTTTTTAGCTGGAACGTTAAATGGTTCTGATTCCTTTTGCACTGTCTTACTATACAAATTTTTTATTTTTCCTAATTTTGGTAGAATTTTTCAAGTATCAGAAGTATGGTGAATGTTCAGATTATTACAGACTTTTCTGTTTTAGACAGATTCTGTTTTTGATGCATAGTTTGCTTGTTTTGATGAAACTATCAATTTATATTAGTGGATTAAGCCATTAAAAAGTTATATTAAAGTAGACACAATGCAAAAATAAAATATGAATTGGTTTGCAACAGTACTTAGAGTAGTGATTTTCTTTATTATACTAACGGGTCTTACCGAGTTTTCTGCTGAAGTTTTGTGTGGATGAAGTGTTCGATGATTGAGAAGGTCTCGATCTGAGAAGAAGGAAGAGAGGCAAGAGCTCAAGCTTGGGCATGCCCGAGGCACCCCAAGTAAATATTCAAGGAGACTCAAGCGTCTAAGCTTGGGGATGCTGGGGAGACATCCCCTCTTTCTTCAACGAATATCGGTATGTTTTCGGATTCGTTTCGTTCATGCGATATGTGCAAGTCTTGGAGCATCTTTTTCATTTAGGTTTTTATTTTTATTTTTATGCGCCATGCTGGTATGAGATAGTCCTTGGTTGATTTATAGAATGCTCTTTGCACTTCACTTATATTCTTTGAGTATGGCTTTATAGAATGCTTCATGTGCTTCACTTATATCATTTGAAGTTTGGATTGCATGTTTCTCTTTACATAGACAACCGCCATTTGTAGAATGCTCTTTTGCTTAACTTATATTTGTTAGAGCACGGGCATATCTTTTGTAGAAAGAATTAAACTCTCTTGCTTCACTTATATCTATTTGGAGAGATGACAGGAATTGGTCATTCACATGGTTAGTCATAAAATCATACATAAAACTTGTAGATCACTGAATATGATATGTTTGATTCCTTGCAATAGTTTTGTGATATAAAGATGGTGATATTAGAGTCATGCTAGTGAGTAGTTGTGGATTGTAGAAATACTTGTGTTGAAGTTTGTAATTCCCGTAGCATGCACGTATGGTGAACCGTTATGTGATGAAGTCGGAACATGATTTCATTGATTGTCTTCCTTATGAGTGGCGGTCAGGGACGAGCGATGGTCTTTTCCTACCAATCTATCCCCCTAGGAGCATGCGCGTAGTACTTTGTTTCGATAACTAATAGATTTTTGCAATAAGTATGTGAGTTCTTTATGACTAATGTTGAGTCCATGGATTATACGCACTCTCACCCTTCCATCATTGCTAGCCTCTCTAGTACCGCGCAACTTTCGCCGGTACCATAAACCCACCATATACCTTCCTCAAAACAGCCACCATACCTACCTATCATGGCATTTCCATAGCCATTCCGAGATATATTGCCATGCAACTTCCATCATCATCATATTCATGACTTGAGCATTCATTGTCATATTGCTTTGCATGATCATAAGATAGCTAGCATGATGTTTTCATGGCTTGTCCGTTTTTTGATGTCATTGCTATGCTAGATCATTGCACATCCCGGTACACCGCCGGAGGCACTCATATAGAGTCATATCTTTGTTCTAGATATCGAGTTGTAAGTAAATAAAAGTGTGATGATCATCATTATTAGAGCATGGCCCTAGTGAGGAAAGGATGATGGAGACTATGATTCCCCCACAAGTCGGGATGAGACTCCGGACGGAAAAAAAGAAAGGCAAAAAAAGAGAAGGCCCCAAAAAAAGAAAATAAAGAAAATAAAAAAATGCGAGAAAAAGAGAGAAGGGGCAATGCTACTATCCTTTTTCCACACTTGTGCTTCAAAGTAGCACCATGTTCTTCATATAGAGAGTCTCCTGAGTTAGCACTTTCATATACTAGTGGGAATTTTCATTATAGAACTTGGCTTGTATATTTCGATGATGGGCTTCCTCAAATGCCCGAGGTCTTCATGAGCAAGCAAGTTGGATGCACACCCACTTAGTTTCAGTTAGAGCTTTCATACACTTATAGCTCTAGTGCATCCATTGCATGGCAATCCCTACTCACTCACATTGATATCTATTGATGGGCATCTCCATAGCCCATTGATACGCCTAGTTGATGTGAGACTATCTTCTCCTTTTTGTCTCCTCCACCATCATATTCTATTTCACATATAGTGCTATGTCCATGGCTCACGCTCATGTATTGCGTGAAAGTTGAAAAGGTTTGAGAACATCAAAAGTATGAAACAATTGCTTGGCTTGTCATAGGGGTTGTGCATGATTTGAATATTTTGTGTGATGAAGATGGAGTATAGCCAGACTATATGATTTTTGTAGGGATAACTTTCTTTGGCCATGTTATTTTGAAAATACATGATTCCTTTATTAGTATGCTTGAATTATTATTGTTTTTATGTCAAATGATAGATTATTGCTTTGAATCACTCGTGTCTTAATATTCATGCCATGATTAGATATGTGATCAAGATTATGCTAGGTAGCATTCCACATCAAAAATTATCTTTTTTATCATTTACCTACTCGAGGGCGAGCAGGAATTAAGCTTGGGGATGCTGATACGTCTCCGTCGTATCTATAATTTTTGATTGTTCCATGCCAATATTATTCAACTTCCATATACTTTTTGGCAACTTTTTATATTATTTTTGGGACTAACATATTGATCCAGTGCCCAGTGCGTGTTCCTGTGTTTTGCATGTTTCTGGTTTCGTAGAATATCCATATCAAACGGAGTCCAAATGGGATAAAGATGGTCGGAGCTTATTTTTTGAAAATATGGAAAATTCGGAAGGAAAATCAACGCGAACCAGTGCCCGAGATGGTCACGAGGCAGGGGGCGCCCCCCCCCCCCCCAGGGTGCGCCCCCTACCCTCGTGAGCCCACCGTAAGGCGGTTGATGCTCTTCTTTTGCCGCGAGAAAGCTAATATTCAGGAAAAAAAATCACGGCGAAGGTTTCAGGCCAATCGGAGTTACGGATCTCCATATATATACGAAACGGTGAAACAGAGCCAGAACAGAACGTAGAACCAGAGAGAAACAGAGAGATAGATCCAATCTCGGAGGGGCTCTTGCCCCTCCCGTGCCATGGAGGCCATGGACCAGAGGGGAAACCCTTCTCCCATCTAGGGACGAGGTTAAGGAAGAAGAAGGAGGGGGGCTCTCTCCCCCTTGCTTCCGGTGGCACCAAAGTGCCACCGGGGGCCATCATCATCACCGTGATCTACACCAACACCTCCGCCATCTTCACCGACATCTCCATCACCTTCCCCCCTCTATCTACAGCGGTCCACTCTCCCGCAACCCGCTGTACCCTCTACTTGAACATGGTGCTTTATGCTTCATATTATTATCCAATGATGTGTTGTCATCCTATGATGTCTGAGTAGATTTTTGTTGTCCTGTCGGTGGTGGATGAATTGCTATGATTGATTTAATTTGCTTGTGGTTATGTTGCTGTCCTTTGGTGCCCATCATATGACTACGCGCATGGATCACACCATAGGGTTAGTTGTATGTTGATAGGACTATGTATTGGAGGGCAAGAGTGACAGAAGCTTCAACCTAGCATAGAAATTGATGCATACGGGATTGAAGGGGGACCAATATATCTTAATGCTATGGTTGGGTTTTACCATAATGAACATTAGTAGTTGCGGATGCTTGCTAATAGTTCCAATCATAAGTGCATAGAATTCCAAGTCAGGGATGACATGCTAGCAGTGGCCTCCCCACATAATACTTGCTATCGGTCTAGTAAAGTAGTCAATTGCTTAAGGGACAATTTCGCAACTCCTACCACCACTTTTCCACACTCGCTATATTTAGTTTAGTTGCTTCTTTACCTTAACAGCCCCTAGTTTTATTTTCGTGCTCTTTACTTTCTTGCAAGCCTTTCTGAAAACACCTACAAAGTACTTCTAGTTTCATACTTGTTCTAGGTAAAGCGAACGTCAAGCGTGCGTAGAGTTGTATCGGTGGTCGATAGAACTTGAGGGAATATTTGTTCTACCTTTAGCTCCTCGTTGGGTTCGACACTCTTACTTATCGAAAACTGTTGCGATCCCCTATACTTGTGGGTTATCAGGACCAAAGTCCAGAACCGTGAGCCTATCTGAGTATTATATTCTCAGCTGAACCCCCATAAAAAAAGCTGAACCCCCATAATGCCCGTGCATTGCAGAGGGAGTATATTTCTCGGCAAGGTGAGCCTATGATATAAAAGATTTGTATATTTCTTTACAGAGGGAGTATCTCTCTGTCAAAAAATATATTTATGTGTAACTAGTTACTCCTGTCTTTCTACTTCCTTTCGCTAATATCTGGGGCAATCGGCAACGGGGTCCACATGCCATATGCACAAATTAGAGTGCACAACTTCACGGTAGACACACCCCGGTCGTAGCGCCGCAGTAATGCCCAATGAGCCGTCAAATCACAACCCCCCCTTTCCAGCTTTAGCAGTAAGCTAGACGGACAAAGCGGCAATATTTCACTGGGCCTGAATCCCCTTCTCCCCCGTCTGCTTGTTCAGAGAAAACCCCCTCTCAGCGATTGTATAGGGTTTTCTCATGGAGAACCAGGTACGAATTCTTCATCCATCCCCGATAAATCCAAGTCCCTTGGTCACAGGTAATCCTAGGATGGCAGCCGCCGCCGTTGATGCATTTTTCTTCCTACTGAATCTAGTGTGTTTCATTTGCAGTGCCCAAAGTGCGAGTACCCTACAGGTTTCTGCGCCCTCGGCGAGACGCCACACTTGTTCCTTCTCATCCTAACACAGCATTTTGAAACGCACACAGTATGTTCATAGAATCCTCTTTTCTATTCGGGAGGGTGGGGTTTTTTCGAACATGTTGTGTTCTCATATTATTTTTCCTGCAGTGTATTATTTGCTCTGCCAGAACACATGTACTCAAGATGCTCGGCCTTGCCATAACTGAATACACTAGTTTAATGGTCACAGTGAAGACAAGCCATGATATAAGTTCCGAGTTGGGTTCATGAACCAAGAAGATCGCTGCTTTTTTATGGCCAAACTTGGATAAACTTTCTCAAGTATTACGGACTGAAAGTTGGCGCACGAATGTTGATGGAAATAGCAGAACCTGGTCTCATCTTCACTGCGATCTTCCACCCCGACGTTGTTCCAATTGTTCATCCATGTTAGTTTTGTATCTGGTTCTTGCTTGTTGCCTCGATTACTTCTTAATCCACCTATTCTGTCTAACTAATCACAATTGAATCTCTCACGAAGATGCTACTTCTAACTAATATTTTCTTATAATTGGTGGCACATGTAGGTTTTTTCAGAGTTAAGCAGTATGCTCGTTTGTTACTCTGTAATAACTCGGCTGTTACTAATGGCACTGAAGTTGACTGGATCGACATCCACAAGTTCCTGCACTTTATTGATCGTCTTGAGGTCCTTGTGGGGCGTTTCAATGGTGGAAGGCCACGTGGGATATGTGTGCCACTGCTGCACTTGTTGAACAGGTCCAACTGTGTCGAGAAACTTATGGTACGAGCTGTTTTTTGTTATATATGTTGTTAACAAACTATTGCTTATACACAGTTTTACATCTGTGATCTTCTTGGAACAGGAACTACCGAGTTCTATTGTTCCTATACAGATGCCTGACCATGGTCGGGTCAGACTTGCGCTTGGTCACAACATGATGTTTATGTCGACCTACTCAATTCCCCTTGGAGGTGAAAAGATACTTATTCATGGGTGGTCTCAAATAATGAAGGCCCGTCCATCTTGGAGAATAGGACAGAAGATTATGTTCATGCTTTTCCATGGCTCTAAAGCGAATGTCCTGTTTATTGACCACATTGCAAGATGAAGCCGCTTTTAGAAGGTTGTGGATGCGCGGGGTGGCGCCTGGGCCTTGTCCTGGGGCTTGGCGTCCTCACCCTTGGTTAACTGTAGGCAAAGTAGCACTGTTCGAGGCGTGCTTTGTACGGTTGAACCTATATAAGTACTCATACTGCTTTCAGCTTTGGTTGTTAAGTGCCCCTGCTGGTTTCAGTTAAGGTTGTTAAGTACTCCTTCTGCTTTTATAGTCTGTCGTGTTTCTTCAGTCCTGTCTTCCTCCAGCCGCCAAAACCAAACCAGCGTCGGCGGGGCCGCCTGCTTCCACCTGCCACGGCTGGCTGCGCCTCAGCGCACGCATTGCCGCCCCACCGTCTCCTAAATCGTTAACGCCGACGTCCTCCCCGTGCTTTGGTGCGCTCGCCGCGGCGCCGCCCTCTCGCATTGTCAACATGGTCAACAAACAACAGGAATCAGCAGAAGTACGTGGAGAGGATGATAGTAGGGGCCCACCATGTCAGCGTATGGAAAAATAAAATGCTTCCTCCTAGTTTTTTCCTGACATCTGGGACCTACGACGTTGTGAGGGTATATAGTCAATAGACAAGAGAACATCACAAGATCGGCTGACACCTAGGACATAGCTACTCGAGCAGTATTTTTTTGTTTGGTATTGTTGAGATGGAGCAGGGTTTGAACTGGGTTGTGGCCCGTCTAGCCCAGGCTTATATTTTATGTTCGACATGTGACCAGCCCAGCTATTTTTTCTTTGTGAAAATGAGCCCAGTTTATTTTTTCTGAAGAATACCCAATCTAGGCCTACTTATTTTTCTACGCCCTGATGGGCTGCAACTCTTTCAAGACACCTACAAATCTTGTAAGTAATATGAAATGGGTTGTAAATATAAAAACAAATGACAAATTGGCAATTACTTTATAATTTCTGAATTTTTTCACATTTTCATATTCCTATTTCACTGGGCATTAACCTAATTTAAATATATCTTCAAAGTACTTTAAATCTGGCTCGACATTTCGGTATTCAAAATAGTTTGGAACCCACAGAAATATGCGAAATTGGCCCTAGCCAACCAAAAAAACGACTGCAATAAATTGCATAAGAAGTTGCCATGAGCTATATATAAATTACTAAAAAAGAGGGAGTGGTCTGACTTGTGGGCCTGTTTAGTTGATGCGTATGCAAGATTTTTTTAGTTATTACATACGTAAACAAACGATTATAGCAGACATAACCGTTGGATGTCAATCCAACGGCTGTCATGTTTCTTCAATCTCTGATCTTCTTGCTCCAGCCGCCAAAGCAGCGCCGGCGGGACCGCCTACTCCCGCCTCCTGTGGCCGGATGTGCTGTCGCGCAGGCCTCAGCGCCCCCTACTACTCCCACCGCTAGCCAGGGCATCCCTCTACTCACCCACACCCCCTGTTATTCTGCGGCGACGGCAGCCTCACACCCCAGCCGAACCGGTGAACCCTCGTACTCCTCTCCGTGCGGACTTCCACTGTCGCGTCTTCCCCGGCTCCGTGTTGTCCCCTTCCTAGGCCTCGCCGTCGTCCACCGCCATGGTGATCTCGGTGCGGCATGGTCAATATGGTCAACAACCGACTTCCATCGGAAGAGTACTATACGTGGAGAGGCTGACAGCTGGGTCCACGGCAGCCGCAAGGAAGTGCCTCCTTATTACGCGGAAAATAATTATTCCTCCACCTGACAGCAAGGACCCACCAGACGGGCCACAAGTATTTCACGAAAAAAACGTTTCCCCCTGACTGCTAGGACCCACAGGACGGGCCACCGTATTTCGTGAAAAAAACGTTCCCCCCGCTGTCAGCTCGGACCCACCGGAAGTGCCTCCTTATTACGCACAAAAAAATGAATACCCCCTGCTAGCTGGGACCCACCTTGGTGGGAGGCTGACTTGTGGGCCTACTAAGTTGACTGGGACGGAGGCCTTTGTCAACTTTAGTCAATATATGAACGATTCTAGCTCTAGTGACCGTACGATGTCCATCCAACGGTCGTAGTGCTTCTTCAACCTCTGGTCTTCTTGCTCCAGCCGCCCAAAGCAGCGCCGGTCGTGTCACCTGCTCCTGCCGCTCGTGGCCGGCTGTGATGCCGCGGAGGCCTCACCGCCCCCTACTACTCCCACCGTTGGCCAGGCCATCCCTCTACGCACCCACACCCCCTGTTATTCTGCGGCGACGGCAGCCTCACACCGTAGCCGAACGAGTGAACCCTCATACTCCTCTACGCGTGGGCATCCACTGCCGCGTCTTCCCCGGCTCCATGTCGTCCCCTTCCTAGGCCTCGCCGTCGTCCACCGCCCTGGTGCTCTCGGCGCGGCGTGGTCAACGTGGTCAAGGAATGGCTTCCATCGGACGTGGACTGTATGTGGAGAGGCTGACAGCTGGGTCCACGGCCGCAGCAAGGAAGTGCCTCCTTATTACGCGCAAAATAATTATTCCTCCACCTGACAGCGGGGACCCACCGGACCAGCCACCGTATTTCGCGAAAAAAACGTTTCCCCCTGACTGCTAGGACCCACCAGCTACATCTTCGCACGCAAGGAAGTGCGTCCGGAAAAAAAATGATTCGCTCCCCTAACTGCTGGGACCCACCAGCTACATATTCGCACGCAAGGAAGTGCGTCCAACAAAAAAACGATTCGCCCCCCTGACTGCTAGGACCCGCCAGCTACATCTTCGCACACAAGGAAGTGCGTTCGGGAAAAAAACAAAACGATTCCCCCCTGACTGCTGGGACCCAGCAACTACACCTTCGCACTCAAGGAAGTGCGTCCGGGTAAAAAAATGATTCACCCCCCTGACTGCTGGGACCCACCAGCTACATCTTCGCAGGCAAGGAAGTGCCTGACAGTCGGGACCCACCTGGTCGAAGCATACGTAGCGTTGTCATTCTGGTCGTGAATATGTACGTACATATATACTGGTCGATGTAGAGGAGCGCACGTGTCGTAGTAGAGGCGTGTACGTGTCGTAGTAGAGGCACACACGTAGCATGTACACGTACATACAGCGGCCAGGGTGCAAGAAAGAAAATACGGCCACGTACGTACATACGGGCAGGGTCTCGAACGCCTACTCGTGCATACTTACGGCCAGGGCTCGTGTACATGGCTAGGTCGGAACGGAGAAATAGCGTCGTCGTCGTGTTCATGGGGAGGCAATAGAATGCGTCGTGTTCATGGGGAGGCAATGGAATGCGTCGTGTTCATGGGGAGGCAACGGAATACGTCGTGTTTATCGGGAGGCAACGGAACGTGTGGGAGCCAACCGACTGGGTCGGAACGGAATGCGTGGTCGTGTTCATCGGGAGGGATTGGACGGAACAGGCGATTGAAATGAGGCCTGGCGTACCGCAAAATGGAGGAAACGGCCTTGTGTTCGACCGGCCACATTCGAAACGGGATCCTGTTCATCGGGACGGGTCTGGCATATTGCAAAACGGAGGAAACGGACCTCCTACGCTCGAAACGGGGGTCCTGTTGATCGGGAGGGGTGTGGCGTACCGCAAAACAGAGGAAACGGACTTGTGTTGGAGCGCTACGGTTGAAACGGGGGTCCTGTTGATCGGGACGGGTGTGGCGTACCACAAAACGGGACTCCACGGGATACTGTTCATCTCCACCGTCGACCTCCTCCAGCCTCCATGGGCTACCGTCGACCTCCTCCAGCCTCCATGGGCTCCTGTTCATCCAGCCTCCACCGCGCGCTACTCCACCGGCTACTGTTCAACCACCCCTCCACGGGCACCCCTCCACCATCTACTGTTCATCCAGCCCTCCACACCACGGGGTCCTGTTCAACCACCCCTCCACGGGCACCCCTCCACTGTCTACTGTTCATCCAGCCCTCCACACCACGGGGTCCTGTTCATCCAGAGGCAACGCCACCGCTCACTGGTCATCCAACCCCACCCCCCCGCAACGCTCACTGTTCATCCAATCGATCGGC
Source organism: Triticum dicoccoides (assembly GCF_002162155.2). Lineage (NCBI taxonomy): Eukaryota > Viridiplantae > Streptophyta > Magnoliopsida > Poales > Poaceae > Triticum > Triticum dicoccoides. The sequence goes on along the minus strand of NC_041380.1, from coordinate 287,215,412 downwards.
TTCAGTTAGCAGCAGTAGCGAAGGAATCGCTCGATCGAGTTCAGTTAACAGCCATCGATCGATCGCTCAGGTTCAGTTAGAGCCCAACGCCTCGCTCGGGTTCAGTTAGAGCCAACTCCTCGCACACACGTGTGTACGTGTACGAGAGAAACACACTCACTTGGCCCCCGACCTACCACCGTAACCGGGAACTCCCCAAAATTTTCCTCCCCCTCGCTTCTACCATGTTTTTTTCCGTCATGGACGGCCCAAAGAATTTCATGCAGCTGCGCCTCCGGCCCGCCCAGGACGAAAAGCCCATTTTATGTCATGATTTTTTGTCATAGAAGTAGGAGCCCACCACATCTATGATGATACAGGGTTTTGTCACAATTATCGTCGTAGAAGTGTCATACGTATGACAAAAAAAAATTGTTCGGCCCAAAATGTCAGGAATGTGTCTTTTTTTTTGTAGTGCTACTTGGCACAAACACTAATTAAACACAAAAAACACAACCAAAACAGAGGCTAGATAAATTAATTATTACTAAACAGGAGCAAAAAGCAAGGAATACAAATAAAATTGGGTTGCCTCCCAACAAGCGCTATCGTTTAACGCCCCTAGCTAGGCATAAAAGCAAGGATAGATCTAGGTATTGCCATCTTTGGTAGGCAATCCATAAGTGGCTCTCATAATAGATTCATATGGTAATTTAATTTTCTTTCTAGGGAAGTGTTCCATGCCTTTCCTTAACAGAAATTGGAATCTAATATTCCCTTCCTTCATATCAATAATTGCACTAATCGCTCTAAGGAAAGGTCTACCAAGAATAATAGGACATGAAGGATTGCAATCTATGTCAAGAACAATGAAATCTACGGGCACATAGTTCCTATTTGCAACAATAAGAACATCATTAATTCTTCCCATAGGTTTCTTAATAGTGGAATCCGCAAGGTGCAAGTTTAAAGAACAATCATCAAATTCATGGGATCCTAGCAAATCACATAAAGTTTTCAGGATCGTGCAAACACTAGCACCCAAATCACAAGCATAGCATTCATGATCTTTAATTTTAATTTCAATAGTAGGTTCCCACTCATCATAAAGTTTTCTAGGGATAGAAACTTCCAACTCAAGTTTTTCTTCATAATATTGCATCAAAGCATCAACGATATGTTTAGTAAAAGCTTTATTTTGACTATAAGCATGAGGAGAATTTAGCACGGACTGCAACAAGGAAATACAACCTATCAAAGAGGAATTATCATAATTTAATTCCTTGAAATCCAAAATAGTGGGTTCATTGATATATAAAGTTTTGACCTCTTCAATCCCACTTTTACCAATTTTTGCATCAAGATCTAAAAACTCTGAATTTTTGCGACGCCTTCTAGGTAAAGGTGACTCATCTCCAGTCCCATCATTATCAGGATTAATATTGCAAAACAAAGATTTAATAGGAGACACATCAATAACTTTTAGATCTTCATATTTATTTTCATAGAAACTAGAAGAACACGCTTTCACAAAGCAATCTTTCTTAGAATGCATCCTAGCAGTTCTTTCTTTGCACTCATCAATGGAAATTCTCATGGCTTTGAGAGACTCATTGATATCATGCTTAGGTGGAATAGATCTAAGTTTCAAAGAATCAACATCAAGAGAAATTCTATCGATGTTCCTAGCCAAATCATCAACCTTAAGCAATTTTTCTTCAAGCAAAGCATTAAAATTCTTTTGCGAATTCATAAACTCCTTAACACTAGTATAAAATTCAGAGGGCATCTTATTAAGATTTCCATAAGAATTGTTGCAGGAATTACCATAATTATTAGAGGAATTACTAGGGAACGACCTAGGATTAAAGTTTCCTCAATACGCGTTGTTACCAAAATTATTCCTACCAACAAAATTCACATCCATAGATTCATTATTATTATCAATCAAGGTAGACAAAGGCACATCATTAGGATTAGACGAAACACTCTTATTAGCAAACAATTTCATAAGTTCATCCATCTTTCCACTCAAAACATGAATTTCTTCTATCGCATGCACTTTTTCATTAGTAGATCTTTCGGTGTGCCATTGAGAATAATTAACCATAATATTATCTAGGAGTTTAGTAGCTTCTCCTAAAGTGATTTCCATCAAAGTGCCTCCCGCGGCCGAGTCTAAAAGATTTCTAGAAGAAAAATTCGATCCGGCATAAATTTTTTGTATAATCAGCCAAAGATTCAAACCGTGTGTAGGGCAATTACATATCATTAATTTCATCCTCTCCCAAGCTTGTGCAACATGTTCATGATCAAGTTTCTTAAATTCATAATATCGTTTCTAAGAGAGATGATTTTAGCGGGAGGAAAATACTTAGAGATAAAAGCATCTTTGCACTTATTCCATGAATCAATACTATTTTTAGGCAAAGACGAAAACCAAGCTTTAGCAAGATCTCTAAGGGAAAAAGGAAATAGCTTCAATTTAACAATATCATTGTCCACATCTTTCTTCTTTTGCATATCACACAAATCAACAAAGCTATTTAGATGGGTAGAGGCATCTTCACTAGGAAGGCCGGCGAATTGATCTTTTGTGACAAGATTCAACAAAGCAGCATTAATTTCACAAGATTCAGCATCGGTAAGAGGAGCAATCGGAGTGCTAAGAAAATCATTGTTGTTGGTATTGGCAAAGTCACATAATTTAGTATTGTCTTGAGCCATCGTGACAAGCATGCAATCCAACACACGAGCAAATGAGAAGCAAGAGAAAAAGAGGCGAGCGGAAAAAGAGAGGGCGAATAAAACGGCAAGGGTGAAGTGGGGGAGAGGAAAACGAGAGGCAAATGCCAAATAATGTAATGCAAGGGATAAGAGTTTGTGATGGGTACTTGGTATGTCTTGACTTGTGCGTAGACTCCCCGGCAACGGCGCCAGAAATGGCTCGTTGTCGGGAGTCATGTCTTGACTTGACTTGGTGCAAATCTCCCGGGCAACGGCGCCAGAAATCCTTCTTGCTACATCTTGAGCACTGCGTTGGTTTTCCCTTGAAGAGGAAAGGGTGATGTAGTAAAGTAGCATAAGTATTTCCCTCAGTTTTTGAGAACCAATGTATCAATCCAGTAGGAGATCACGCTCGAGTCCCACGCACCTACACAAACAAATAAGAACCTCGCAACCAACGCGATAAAGGGGTTGTCAATCCCTTCACGGTCACTTACGAGAGTGAGATCTGATAGATATGATAAGATAATATTTTTGGTATTTTTATGACAAAGAGAAATAAATATGCAAAGTAAAATAAACGACAAAGAAATAGCTAAGTGTTGGAAGATTAATATGATGGAAGATAGACCCGGGGGCCATAGGTTTCACTAGTGGCTTCTCTCAAGAGCATAAGTATTATGGTGGGTAAACGAATTACTGTCGAGAAATTGATAGAATTGAGCATAGTTATGAGAATATCTAGGTATGATCATGTATATAGGCATCACGTCCGTGACAAGTAGACCAAAACAATTCTGCATCTACTACTATTACCCACACATCGACCGCTATGCAGCATGCATCTAGAGTATTAAGTTCATAAGAACAGAGTAATGCTTTAAGTAAGATGACATGATGTAGAGGGATAAACTCATGCAATATGATATAAACCCCATCTTTTTATCCTCGATGGCAACAATACAATACGTGCCTTGCTGCCCCTGCTGTCTCTGGGAAAGGACACCGCAAGATTGAACCCAAAGCTAAGCACTTCTCCCATTGCAAGAAAGATCAATCTAGTAGGCCAAACCAAATTGCTAATTCGAAGAGACTTGCAAAGATAACCAATCATACAAAAAAGAATTCAGACGAGATTCAAATATTGTTCATAGATAAACTTGATCATAAACCCACAATTCTTCGGATCTCGACAAACACACCGCAAAAGAAGATTATATCGAATAGATCTCCAAGAAGACCGAGGAGAACTTTGTATTGAGATTCAAAGAGAGAGAAGAAGCCATCTAGCTACTAGATATGGACCCAAAGGTCTGAAGTAAACTACTCACACATCACCGGAGAGGCCATGGAGTTGATGTAGAGGCCCTCCATGAACAATGCCCCCTCCGGCGGAGCTCCGAAAAAGGCCCCAAGATGAGATCCCTCGGGTACAGAAGGTTGTGGCGGTGGAATTAGGTTTACGTGGTGCTCCTGGATGTTTGCGGGGTACATGGACTTATATAGGAGGAAGAAGTAGGTCGGTGGAGCAACGAGGAGCCCACGAGGGTGGAGGGCGCGCCCAGGGGGGTAGGCGCGCCCCCTGCCTCGTGGCCTCCTCGATTGTTTCTTGACGCCCACTCCAAGTCTCCTAGATCACATTTGTTGAGAAAATCACGTCCCCGAAGGTTTCATTCCGTTTGGACTTCGTTTGATATTCCTTTTCTGCGAAACACTGAAATAGGCAAAAAAAACAGCAATTTGAGCTGGGCCTCCGGTTAATAGGTTAGTCCCAAAAATAATATAAAAGTGTATAATAAAGCCCACTAAACATCCAAAACAGAATATAATATAGCATGGAACAATCAAAAATTATAGATACGTTGGAGACGTATCAATGACAAGGAAGACCCCATTGATACAACTAATGAACAAGACGAACGGGAAGATAGGCAGGCCACACACGAAGATTCAGAGGACGACAATTACCTTCCGCTCTTTGAGGATGAGGTGGGCCTCGGCATTGAAAATTTCATCGTGCCTGAGGAACCTCATGAGCAGGAGCGCTTTAAGCGCCAACTAATAGCCACTGCAAGGAGCCTGAAAAAGAAGCAGCAGGAGCTTCAAGCTGACCAAGATCTGCTCAATGATGGATGGACCAAAGTCCTAGCCGCCGAAGAATATGGCCTTAGTGGACCAACCAAAAGCTACCCGAAGCATATATTGCTATCCCAGGGCGATGCTGAGGCGCTGGAGCCCGTACCATCATCGCACAATGCGGCAGGTCGAGCACAACTGGGCCCAGGTAAAGCGGCAACTCAAGCCGAATACCAGACCGCCCTACCTCACAGTAAAAGCAAGAACAAAACAGATCGGGGTTACACATACGACCGTCAAAAAGACTCGGGTAGCAAAGCAGAACACTCAAGATCGATCTACAGATCGCGAGGACATACCTCGATACATGACGATGTCCGCCTATTCGGACGTGACAAACCTAGCCACACCCGGGCTGAAAACCGCAAATGGACTCTGTTGGAGATACGCCGCAGTGTGGCCCATCATAGAGGCGCCACACACCCTCCTTGCTTCACAAATGAAGTAATGGAGCATGAATTCCCAGACGGTTTCGAACCCATGAATATCGAATCGTACGATGGAACAACGGATCCCGCGGTATCGATCGAGGACTTCCTCCTCCATATCCACATGGCCCGCGGAGACGACCTTCATGCCATCAAATACCTACCACTAAAACTCAAAGGACCAGCTCGGTACTAGTTAAACAGTCTGCCGAAAAATTCTATCGGCAGCTGGGAGGATTTGGAGGACGCCTTTCGCAAAAACTTCCAAGGAACATATGTCCGGCCACCGGACGCCAATGACTTAAGTAATATTGTCCAGTAGCCCGGAGAGTCAGCCATGAAGCTCTGGACCAGGTTCCTAGTTAAAAAGAACTAAATCGTCAACTATCCGGAGACAGAGGCCCTTGCGGCCTTTAAACATAGTGTCCGGGACGAATGGCTTGCATGCCACCTCGGTCAAGAAGGACCTAGATCCATGATAGCCCTTACCGCTCTAATGACCCGCTTTTGCGTGGGATAAGACAGCTGGCTCACTCGTAGAAGCAATAGCGCCAGCGACTCGGGCACTTCCGAAATCCGAGACGGCAATGGCAAGCCACGACGAAGCATGCACAACAGTCGCAACGATAATGAAAGATCACGCGACACAACGGTCAACGCCGGATTTAGCAATCCCAAGGCCGGTCAACGGAAAAAGGCATTCTAGGCAAACAGAGACGGACCATCCAAACTAGATAGGATATTGGACCGGCCCTGCCAGATTCATGGCCACCCTAATAAACCAGCTAATCACACCAACAGAAGTTGTTCGGTCCTCAAGTAGGCCGGCAAGCTCAACGCCGGACACAATGGAAATGGGCCACCAGGCAACAGGGACAACTGAGCGGCTCACCAGCTAAATGCCAGAGGGCGGAAGCAATTTCCCCCTGAAGATCGATCAAATCCGGAATAGAAATAGCAATTTGGCTTCTGCTGCCCATCTCGTACACCCGTTAAGACTATACCGGGAATACATAATTACACACTCAAGATACCATGGGCATTGACAGAAGCACAATACGGACAAATATGCATGCACTTCGGTAACATTCTTTATCCGCTTTCCTTTTTCTTTTGTTTCATTATCTCCTAAAAGGAGGTGGCGCAAAGGGGAAGCACCTACGACCGACCCCATAGGAGTTCGGATCTGTACACTCACCTACGGGGCTACTCCCTTCAAGGATTCCCCTCGCTGAGGACAGGCGACGCAGACGTGCGACAGGAGGTCCAAAATAACTTTTTGTAGACCGCACTCTCTTTCCAAGCCTGTAACATGCCTTTTTCCTCTGCCTTCGACCCAGGGCATATCAAATTGCCGGGGTCGTGGCCTTTATGTATATCAAGTAACCATTGGCACATCACTCAGGTCCCAGTTCAAATTATCCAAATTGATCACTTGTGTCTTTTCGCAAAATGAATATGCCTCCTATGGTTGTTTCATAGATATACCCCGGCTTAACTTGCCAGGGGCTCGGTATGGGAACAAATGAGTTGCCAACAAAGTTTGAACAACTTTCAAAGCGTACTTCGGCGCCGCGAGTTTGGCCTTATATGCATCAGCTCCGAATCATGTCTTGGGTCAATAGTTGGGTTGCCCGGCTCATGTGCTTGCTATCCTACGTTCCGCTCTATCGGCTAGGGTAGTAAAGTGCGAACTACTGCAATTGTGCTACCGGTTCACCCGGTGACACACCTCAGTAGAGAAAGCTGAAAACCGACTGTCATGATGCTGCGAGAGCTGGTCAACAACTTGATGACTTATCGGAATCTCTAGCGATTCCTCCGTGTCACACGAAGGACCTCTTTTCCGGTCAATTATGTAAACACATCGTATGAGTAAGCCGCATACATACCAGGGGCTATGTCATAGACCCACCGTAAAACTCCTATGGCTAAGTGAAAGTGTTAACGCCCTATAGTCTGGTTGCCTGGTTCGCCGCATTGACACCTCCTTCACGGACCAAGACGTTGGGTCAATAGTGATCAGATGCTTTTTCGAACACCCCTGTACTTCCTACAAGGGGGCTGAAGCCGACGACTGGAAATCTTCCAGATTGTATTAAAATGGCCGCAAAGGAGGAACACAAGCTTTTGAGCAACATATACAAATAGAATCACTATAAAATTGTCTCGTACAATTCTCATACACTTTACTCGAACATTATGTCCTTCGAGCATTGACCCTCTATCAAGCGGGTGGCTAGGAGGACGTCTTCAAGACAATGCTCCGGATCGTGGCGGTTGGGTGGACTCTTCACCGCAACGTCAATGGCCATCATATTCCCCCAGAATATCTTGACCCGGGCAAAAGCCATCCGTGCACCCTCGATGCACACCGATCACTTCGCAGCGTCGATACGCGGCACTACGTCAACAAGCCGCTTCACCAAGCCAAAGTAACTGTTCGGGACAGGCTCAGTTGGCCATAACCGGATTATGACGTTCTTCATGGCAGAACCGGATATCCTATGAAACTCGACCCACTGGGACATCCTCTCATTCAGCAAAAGGGGGCGCTTCGAGGCGCCGAATTGTGACCAGAAAAGCTTCTCCATTGCGTACCCGTCTTGTGCCTGATAATACTGCGCCGCATCGGCAGAACTCTTCGGCAAGTCCAAAAACTCATCCGAAGAACTCCACAATTGGTTCAGCTGAGTATAGTTCGGATCGCCGAACTTAGCCTGTAGCAAAAATGGCTTACCAGTTGCAATCTCCCCAGCTTGCCGGATCTCCTCACGGGTTGCTCTGGATTCAGACCGCGCTTCTCTCGCCTCTCGTAGGGCCTTATCAATTTCAGCCGTTTTGGCTTCATTCTCCTTTTCCATGAGTTCACACCGGCTAGCAGCACTTTTTAGCTCGAGTTCCATCGTGGATATCTTCTCCTTGTCTTGACGCCGAGCAGCTCGTTCGGCTTTTATTTCAGCCGATGCCTTTTCGGCAGCCGCATTACTACACCGGGCCTGCTCCTTGGCCTGGGCTAGCTCCGCCCGAAGAATTTCAACGGCGGCAGCACCATCTGCAGCCAGGCACAACTTTCAGCGTCATGTTTATATCAAAAAAATGTATGTGCAGGGACTGCTCTGAATACATACCTTGCGACTCGTCAAGACGCATATTGATTAACGCAACGTCATCCCCCGCTACACAAGCTTCCGTTGCAGCTCGGCAATATCCACAGTCTGGGTAATAGCTAGGGGGGAAGCAGCCTGTGTTCAAAGTTAATCAGATTAGTCCTCCAATATTTCTTTCGATCCTCCGATTCGCTTCCTATGGGAAACCAACCTGAGTCTCAGGGGCTACTATCTATACACAGGTGTATTTTCTGAATAAAACACAATTCCACATATTACAGTACAAACCTCGAAGCCTCTCAGCAGACTCGCAAAGGCCTCATCCAATCCGCTCTTTGCGGATAGGACCTTTTTAACCACCATACCCATCAAGGTACGATGTACCTCCGAAACGGATGCCTGCCGCAACATGTTCGTCAAAATATCCGGCGCCTCTGGGTCTTCGGAGGCAGCCACAGGAGTACGGTCACCCTTTGAAGGGATCCGTTTATTTTTATCCGGCCGCATTCCAAATTGTCCGGGGTCTACATTGTTGTTCCCCGGAATCTGGACCGCCGAAGGACCGCCGAAGAATCTGGACCCTCCACGATGACACCTCAAGGTCCTCTGCCCTATTGGGCGGAGAAGCCGGTGGGGGCGTCTCTCTTTCCATCATATCCGGGAGAAGGTCCCCCGAGGAGGAGGATTGTCGAAGGGGACTGCGCGCTGAGCTGCAAAAAATATATATTCCAGGCATCATAAGAAAAGAACAGGATAGGTTTAATACAACCCTGTTCACTTACGATTTGGCCAGAGGCTCGTCCTCGTCATGAGACTGCGCTTCGATGTCCTCCAGGCCCGGGCCGCCCTCCAGAGGCATCTTGCCTTGCTTAGGAGCCTGTTTGTCCCAATCTTCGGAGGCGGCCCTCTTCTTCCTAGGAGAGAAGGAGGTAGTGCCCCCCCCCCTTCGCTTTTGTCTTCGGATGAGGGGATTTTTATTCCACCGGACACAAAGTCTGAGGTTCCCTATGAATAGAGGCCATCCTTGGTCCTCTTGCTCTCCGCCTCGTCCTCCTTCTTTGGCATCTAGTATGGTGCCGAGGCCAGCATCCTAGTTAGGACTGGATTCATTGGACCCTCGGGCAGAGGGGACGAACACATAATCAGTTCTGCCTTCTTTATCCAGCCCTGGAAAAAGATAGCTTGCTTAGTATCGTATTACTATATGCATGACCACAAAGTATTTGAAAGCCAAGTGCTTACAGGGGTATCCAGACGATTACAGTTAAGGCCAGCGTCCTCAGCAGTATCTGGCCAATGTTTTCGCTTCCCGAGAAATAGCTTCCACATCCCTTCGTGCGTGGCGCCGAAGAAGTGTTGGAGGGTCCGTGGTCCCTCTGGATTAAACTCCCACATGTGGCGAGGCCTGCGCTGGCAGGGTAGGATTCGGCGAACTAACATCACTTAGATCACACTGACGAGATCGATATCTCTCTCTAGGAGGGTCCGAATGCGGCTTTGTAGCGTCCGCACTTCATCCACTAATCCCCAGTCCAGCCCCTTATTGACCCATGACGCGAGCTGTAACGGTGGGCCGGGACGAAAGGTGGGGGAAGCTACCCACTTAGCACTGCGGGGCTCTGTAATATAAAACCACTCCCGCCGCCAGTAATTGGAAGCCTCGGAAAAGAACCTTTTGGCCAGGGAGTGTTGGTGAGTTGGCTGATTGTAGCACCGCCGCACTCCGCTTGTTCCCCATCGACTACCTTCGGCTTCACACCAAAGGTTTTGAGCCATAAGCCGAAGTGTGGGGGGATTCGAAGGAAGGCCTCGCATGTAATGATAAACTCTGAGACATGGAGGGTAGAGTCTGGGGCAAGATCGTGAAAATCTAATCCATAATAAAACATTAGCCCTCGGACAAAGGGGTGAAGAGAAAACCCTAACCCCAGAGGAAGTGGGAGACGAATACAACCCTCTCGCCGGATCTGGGGGTCGGGATAACTTGTCCCTGAGCAGGAAGCCGGTGGTGGATCTTTGCGGTCAGATATCTGGCCGCCTGAAGCTTTGTGATATCCTCCTCTGTAACAGAGGAAGACACCCATCGGCCTTGAGAGATGGATCCGGACATAATGGGGAGGCTGAAAGCAATGTAGTCGAACCTTGGGTGCTAGAACTCGGGGTCGGGGAGGCTTAGGAGAGGTTTAGCGTAAAAAGACGGCCCTCGGTTCCTTTATATACACCTCCGGTATTGAACGTCTCCTCCTAAGCCTAGAAACCTGCCTATCCCTGAGGAATCTTTCTCGTAGGATGGTTGGGTTACCCATGCCTGTATTGATGAGAATCCGATAATAAGGGGACACGATCTCTGCTTTTACAAGACATGCCAATACAACTGTGTCTCGAAACATGGGGCGAAAAATGGTTCGAAATTATGACCGGACAGGCTTGACGTTGCATTACTAAAGTTGTCAGCAGATTGGACTTGTGTGTTATCATATTCTCTCTGCGGTTGTGTGCGGTGTGTGTTACAGGTCCGGACACGATCAATTCGTCTGGGGACTATTCAGGAGTTCGGAAGGAGGAACCCGCCTTGCAATGCCGAAGACAGCACTACGTGCCAGATACCTTGTCATTGAAGCTAGGTTCAGGGGCTACTGAGGGAGTCCTGGACTAAGGGGTCCTCGGGCGTCCGGCCTGTTATCCTTAACATGGAAGGCAAGCTTGGCGAACAACTATGAAGATTCCCTCTTATGTAACCGACTCTATGTAACCCTAGATCCCTCTAGTGTCTATATAAACCAGAGGGTGTAGTCCGGAAAGGATATACTCAATACCTTAGTCATACAGGCTAGACTGCTAGGGTTTAGCCATTACGATCTCGTGGTAGATCAACTCTTGTAATACTCATATTCATCAATATCAATCAAGCAGGACGTAGGGTATTACCTCCATCAAGAGGGCCCGAACCTGGGTAAAAGTTCGTGTCCCCTGTCTCCTGTTACCATCAACCTTAGACGCACAGTTCGGGACCCCCTACCCAAGATCCGCCGATTTTGACACCAACACCCCTCACCGCTCTACGAGTGAAACGAACGCACAAAAGAGAAGTTTATTTTGAAAATTAGAGATGGCACATGAAAATTTTCTTAGAACGGTAAAAGAATACCACATATAGGTAGATATAGTGGACTCATGTGGCAAAACTGGTTTAAAGGATTTTGGATGCACAAGTACAGATCATACTTAGTGCAAAATGAAGGCTAGCAACAGATTGAGAAGCGACCAACCAAGAAACAAATAATATCATAAGCAAGCATTAAGCATAACTAACACCGAATAATGCACCACAAGTAGGATATAATTTCATTGCATGACTATTGACTTGTGTGCTTGCATAGGAAATCACAAACCTTAACACCAATATTCTTACTAAAGCATAATTACTCATCAAGATAACTCACATATCACATCATCATATCTCAAACTATTACTAAGCATCAAGTTTATTTTGTCCAATGATCTTCATGAAAGTTTTTATTATATCCTTCTTGGATATCTATCACTTTGGGACTAATTTTCATGTGTTGCTTTTCATAAGCCCAAACAAATATAAGTGAAGATCATGAGCATAATTTTCTTTCTCTCAAATTAATTCAAGTGAAACAAGAGAGAATTTCTTGAAAATTTTACTAACTCTCAAATAAATCTAAGTGAAGCAAGAGAGCATTTCTTCAAAAATACTAAATCACGTCGTGCTCAAAAAGATATAAGTGAAGAACTAGAGCAAGTCCATAGCTCATAAAAATTTAAGTGAAGCATAGAGAACAATTCTAACAAGTCATGACATAATTTTGTCTCTCTAAAATAGGTGTGTCCATCAAGGGATCAAGACCTAAAACACAAAACAAGCAAATACTCATATCATACAAGACGCTCCAAGCAAAACACATAGTATATGACGATAAAAATATAGTTTCGAGTAAAATACCGATGGTCGTTAGAAGAAAGAGGGGACGCCACTCGGGGGCATCCCCAAGCTTAGTTGGTTGCTCATTTTTGGATAATATCTTGGGATGTTGGTACATCCCCAAGATTAGGCTCTTCTACTCCTTATTCCTTCATCGATCGTAAGATAACCCAAAACTTGAAAACTTCAATCACACAAAACTCAACAAAACCTTCGTGAGATTCGTTAGTATAAGATAATAAATCACTATTATAAGTGTTGTATCAAACCAATTCATATTTTGTTCTTTCATTATATCTACAGGATTCCAACTTTTATATGGGAAAAACTCATCAAAGAAAACCATAGAGCCATCAAAATAAGCACACAATGCAAAGAAAATAGAATCTGTCAAAACAGAACAGCCTGTAGTAATCTGGACGTTTCGAATACTTCTGTAACGCCAAAAATTCTGAAAAATTAGGACAGCCTGAGAAATTTGTATATTGATCTCCTGCAAGTGTAATGCGTATTTTATCGCTCTCTAGTAAAAATGAGAATTATTTTCGTGAGCGCAAAAGTTTTTGTTTTTTCAACAAGATCAAACAACTATCACCCAAGAAGATCCTAAAGGCTTTATTTGGCACAAACACTAATAAAAACATAAAAACACAATCATAACAGTAGCATAATTGTTCTATCACTCAAAAACAGGAAGCAAAAAGCAAAAATAAATTTTATTCATTGGGTTGCCTCCCAACAAGCACTATAGTTTTACGACCTTAGCTAGGCATAAAGCAAGGATCTAAGTTTTGTCATCCTTGTTCAATTCTTCAATCAAACACTTAGAATTCTTCAAAGATTTAGCATAAAGATTTTCAATGAAAATACTCCTAGGAACAATTTTAAAGAATTCATTCTTACCAAAGGGATCTCTTATAACTTCAACAAAACCCGGGTGAATGCTAATCATCCTAAGATCCTCTTTACTATTACTAGAAGTTGCACCCTTGTTCTTAGAAACTTGAGTAGTCTTGCCAATCCTTACGGGAGTTTTTTCAATAGTTTTAGTGGAAGCAAAAGCCGTGCTCAAATTACTAAAGATTTCTTCTAATTTATCAATCTGAGACGGACTTTCTTCAATTCTTTCATGAATTATGGTCCCCTTTTTCTTTAACAACTTAAAAACTTCTCCCGCCTTTGACCCAATTTTAGTAGCAAAATATGTATCTTTCCATAACATGCTCAAGAGTCAAAGTTGTTTCATTAATCATAAGGGGTGGTGAGACTACTAGCTTTCCCATAGCATTGAAAGCATCAAGAGAGAGACACATCAAGAAATTTCCACCGGTAACCGTATCAAGGACGAATCTATACCAAGTGGTGATGCCCGCATAAAAGCAACGAAGAAGAACAACAGTAGATTGCTTATGGATAGATCTATTATGTGCATTGCAAATCCTATACCAAGCATCTTTTAAATTTTCTCCTCCCTTTGTTTAAAGTTGAGAAACTCGTTCTCAGGAGTGCATGCAATAGAGGAAGAAGTATCCATGATGATAATAACGGCAAACAAGATTGCACACAAAAAACAGATCCGTCTAGAAAACGGCGAACAGAAAAAGAGGGGCGAATAAAACGGGATTTTTTTGTGAAGTGGGGGAGAGGAAAACGAGCGGCAAATGGCAAATAAAGTAAATTGCAAGGAGATGAGATTTGTGATTAGGAACCTGGTATATGTTGAAGATCTTCCCCGGCAACGGCGCCAGAAATTCCTTTTGATATCTCTTGGAGCTACGTCGGTATTTCCCCAAAGAGGAAGGGATGATGCAGCACAGCGGCGGTAGGTATTTCCCTTAGATATGAAACCAAGGTTATCAAACTAGTAGGGAAACCAAGAGTTGGAACAGGTGATTTGCCATGAGTAATTGCCTCGGGCTGGTCTTGTATTTATAGTCAGGAGATATACATGGTAGAGAGTTTGTTACAACAAACATTGGCCGGATAAACATTGGCCAGATAGGAACAACTCTATATCGTGCTAGATAAGCTATAGGAGATACTAAAAGACTAACTATACTAACTGACTAGTATCCTGGCTAACTCAATACTATTGTGTTAACATTCCCCCGCAATCTTAACCTATATGAAGTTCAGATTGGTTCGTAATCGATTGAGCATGATTTTCGTGAGAGGTTTGGTGAAAGCGTCCGCCACTTGGTCTGTTGTTGAGACGAACTGAACATCAAGTGCTCCCATGGCGACCTTCTCTCTCACAAAGTGAAAATCAACTTCAATGTGCTTAGTGCGAGCATGAAATACTAGATTGGCCGTCAAATATGTAGCACCGAGATTGTCACATCACACCATAGGAGCTCGGGGCTGAGGAACTCGCAGCTCTCTTAGCAATGACAGTAGCCAAGTAGCTTCGGCAGTCCCATTCTCCAATGCCTTGTACTCAGCTTCAGTGGATGAACGGGACACAGTTGGCTGCTTCCATGCACTCCATGATACAAGGTTGGGTCCAAATAAAACCGCAAACCCACTCGTAGGCCTCCTATCATCGCTGCAGCCCACCAAATCGGCATCAGTAAAGAGACTTAGAAGAGTGGAAGGTGATCGCCGAAGGGTTAAACCAATGGATAGTGATCCTCGCACGTACCGCGAGATCTGTTTCACGGCCTCCCAGTGAGCATCAGTTGGTCCTGACAACTACTAACAGACCTTGTTTATGGCAAAAGACAGACCAGGCCGTGTCAAGGTCAGATATTGAAGAGCTCCAACTATACTACGATATCTGAAAGCTTCATCTTCACTGAGTCCATGACCTGAATCCCGTGTGAGCTTCTCATGAGTGCACATGGGCGTTGAGACTGCTTTGTGATACGTCTCCGTCGTATCTACTTTTCCAAACACTTTTGCCCTTGTTTTGGACTCTAACTTGCATGATTTGAATGGAACTAACCCGGACTGATGCTGTTTTCAGCAGAATTACCATGGTGTTATTTATTTGTAGAGACAAACGTTCTCGGAATGACCTGAAACTTCATGGAGCCACTTTTCGGAAAATAAGAAAAATACCTACAAAAGATGAAGGCCAGGGGGCCCACCACCTCTCCACGAGGGTGGGGGCGCGCCCCCCCTACCTCGTGGGCCCCCTGTTGCCTCTTCGACTCCAACTCCATATATTGAGTTTCAGGGAGAAAAAAATCAGAGAGAAGAAATCATCGCATTTTACGATACGGAGCCGCCGCCAAGCCCTAAAACCTCTCGGGAGGGCTCATCTGGAGTCCGTTCGGGGCTTCGGAGAGGGGAATCCGTCGCCACCGTCATCATCAACCATCCTCCATCACCAATTTCATGATGCTCACCGCCGTGCGTGAGTAATTCCATCGTAGGCTTGCTGGACGGTGATGGGTTGGATGACATCTATCATGTAATCGAGTTAGTTTTGTTAGGGTTTGATCCCTACTATCCACTATGTTCTGAGATTGATGTTGCTATGACTTTGCTATGCTTAATGCCTGTCACTAGGGCCTGAGTGCCATGATTTCATATCTGAACCTATTATGTTTTCATCAATATATGAGTGTTCTTTATCCTATCTTGCAAGTCTATAGTCACCTATTATGTGTTATGATCCGTTAACCCCAAAGTGACAATAATCGGGATACTGACCGGTGATGACCATAGTTTGAGGAGTTCATGTATTCACTATGTGTTAATGCTTTGTTCCGGTTCTCTATTAAAATGAGGCCTTAATATCCCTTAGTTTCCGTAAGGACCCCGTTGCCACGGGAGGGTAGGACAAAAGATGTTATGCAAGTTCTTTTCCATAAGCATGTATGACTATATTCGGAATACATGCCCACATTATATCAATGAACTGGAGCTAGTTCTGTGTCACCCTAGGTTATGACTGTTACATGATGAACCGCATCCGGCATAATTCTCTATCACTGATCCATTGCCTACGAGCTTTCCATATACTGTTCTTTGCTTATTTACTTTCCCGTTGCTATTGCTATCATCACTACAAAATACCAAAAACATTACTTTTACTATTGTTACCTTTTGTTACTGTTACCACTACTATCATATTACTTTGTTACTAAACACTTTGCTGCAGATATTAAGTTTCTAGGTGTGGTTGAATTGACAACTCAGCTGCTAATACTTGAGAATATTCTTTGGCTCCCCTTGTGTCGAATCAATAAATTTGGGTTGAATACTCTACCCTCGAAAACTGTTGCAATCCCCTGTACTTGTGGGTTATCAAGACTATTTTCTAGCGCCATTGCCGGGGAGCATAGCTCTATTTTTGAGTCACTTGGGATATATATCTGCTTATCATTATGAAGAACTTGAAAGATCCAAGAACCAAGATTTATCCCTCAACTACGAGGGGAGGTAAGGAATTGCCATCTAGCTCTGCACTTGATTCACCTTCTGTTTTGAGTAAGCTTGCGACACCTACACCTGCTTCTGCTATTCTTTCTGATATGTCGCATGTTATTGATGATGCCACTTCTGCTATGCATGATACTTATGATGAAACTACTTCTATGCTTGATACTACTG
The DNA here is from genome assembly GCF_002162155.2 of Triticum dicoccoides. NCBI lineage: Eukaryota > Viridiplantae > Streptophyta > Magnoliopsida > Poales > Poaceae > Triticum > Triticum dicoccoides. The sequence goes on along the minus strand of NC_041380.1, from coordinate 287,198,523 downwards.
TGCCACTTAGTGATTTTCTTGATGAACAACTTGCTAGAGCTAGAGAATTGAAAATATTGAATCTGATGAAACTGATGAAAGTGATGATGAAGAATCACTTGTTATTCCTAAGGGTTATGTTTTTGATCAAGAAGCTTCTTTATCTATTTTAGCTTGCAAAAATAGAAATGAACTCAAAAGGTTATTAGCTAAATGGAGTAAGCAATCTCTAAATGCTAGAATGAAACCTGACCCTGCTTTTGCTACTTCACCTATCTTTGTTACTGATAAGGATTATGAATTCTTTGTTGATCCTGATATAATTACTTTGGTTGAATCTGACCCTTTTCATGGTTATGAATCTGAAACTGTTGTCACACATCTTACTAAACTGAATGATATAGCCACCCTGCTCACTAAAGATGAGAGAACTCGCTACTTTTATATCCTTAAAATATTTCCGTTCTCATTAAAGGGTGATGCTAAGATATGGTTTAATTCTCTTGATCCTGGTTGTGTGCGTAGTCCCTAGGATATGATTTATTACTTCTCTGCTAAATATTTCCCAGCTCATAAGAAACAAGCTACTTTAAGGTATATATATAATTTTGTGCAAATTGAAGAAGAGAGTCTCCCACAAGCTTGGGGGAGGCTTCTCCAATTACTTAATGCTTTGCCTGATCATCCTCTTAAGAAAAATGAAATACTTGATATCTTTTATAATGGACTAACCGATGCCTCCAGAGATTACCTGGATAGTTGTGCTGGTTCTGTTTTCAGGGAAAGAACAACGGATGAAGCTGAAATTCTATTGAATAATATGTTGACAAATGAAAATAATTGGACACCTCCGGAGCCAATTCCTAAGCCTATTCCTAAACCAACTCCGAAGAATAGGGGTATTCTATTTCTCAGTCCTGAAGATATGCAAGAGGCAAAGAAATCTATGAAAGCAAAAGGTATTAAAGCTGAATATGTTAAGAATTTACCTCCTCTTGAAGAAATACATGGTCTTAATTTACTGCCTGTTGAAGAAATATATAATCCAAATCCTTTACCTATTGAAGAAACTCATGGTCTTGATAACCCAACACAGGTAGTAAAGGTAAATTCTCTCTATAGATATGATAAAGCTGTAATCCCATTTACTAAGTTTACTAGCCCATGCTTAGATGAGTTTGATAAATTTATGGCTAAGCAAGAAGATTTTAATTCTTATTTTGGTAGAGAATTGAAATACAATTCAAATATGCTTGAACACTTGGGTGATTGTATGGCTAATGTCAAAGGTGAACTTAAACTTATTAGTAAACATGCTTCTATGGTTACCACTCAAGTAGAACAAGTACTTAAAGCTCAAAATGATTTGCTCAATGAATTGAATAATAAGAATAATGATCATGATGTTAGAGTTATGACTAGAGGTGGTAGAATGACTCAGGTACCTTTGTATCCTGAAGGCCATCCTAAAAGAATTGAGCAAGATTCTCGGAGAAATAATATAGATGCACCTAGTTCTTCTAAAAAGAAGAAAAAAGAAAAATGATAGGACTTTGCATGCTTCTAATCAACCTATTGCTGAAACACCTGATAATCCAAATGATATTTCTATTTCTGATGCTGAAACACAGTCTGGTAATGAACCTGAAACTAGTGATAATGCTAATAAAAATGTTCATGATGATGCTCAACCTAGTAATGATAATGATATAGAAATTGAACCTGATGTTGATCTTGATAACCCACAATCAAAGAATCAACGTTATGATAAGAAAGACTTTGTTGCAAGAAAACATGGTAAAGAAAGAGAACCTTGGGTTCAGAAAACCATGCCTTTTCCTCCCAAACCATCCAAGAAAAAGGATGATGAGGATTTTGAGCGCTTTGCTGAAATGATTAGACCTATCTTTTGCGTATGCGATTAACTGATATGCTCAAAACCAATCCTTATGCTAACTATATGAAAGATACTATTACAAATAAAAGAAAGATACCGGAAGCTAAAATTTCCACCATGCTTGCTAATTATACTTTTAAGGGTGGAATACCAAAGAAACTTGTAGATCCAGGAGTACCCACTATACCATGCTCCATTAAAAGAAACTATGTTAAAACTGCTTTATGTGATCTTGGAGCCGGTGTTAGTGTTATGCCTCTCTCTTTATATCATAGACTTGATTTGAATAAGTTGACACCCATTGAAATATCTTTGCAAATGGCTGATAAATAAACTGCTATACCTGTCGGTATTTGTGAGGATGTGCCTGTTGTACTTGCAAATGTTACTTTTTTAACGGACTTTGTTATTCTTGATATTCCCGAGGACGATAGTATGTCTATTATTCTTGGAAGACCCTTTTTGAATACTACAGGGGCTGTTATTGATTGCACTAAAGGAAATGTCACTGTTCATGTTAATGGTAATGAGCACACGGTACACTTTCCGAGGAAACAACCTCAAGTTCATAGTATCAACTCTATTGGAAAAAGTCCATCGATTATATTTGGAGGTTTTGAATTTCCTCTTCCTACTGTCAAGAAGAAATATGATATTCTAATTATTGGGGATGTGCATATCCCTGTTCAAGTAACATAGTGTTATTCGAAATTTCTCTGGTTCCATGTTATTCGGGATGAGTTCGTTAACAAGACTTGATCAACCTTGTTAGTGGATTCCTTTTGATGATCATGAGATGGATGAAACTAGAAGGCACAACTCTCTGTACCTTCCTTTTAATTTCTGTTATTTATATTAAATAAAATAAAAAACAAATATTTTTCTGTCTGTTATCTGATTATCCGTGCAATATAGAAATACCTCGAAAATAAAAGTTCTCCAAATGCCCTGAAATTTAAATATGATTTTTCTTTCTAGAATATTTGAGAATATTTGGCACTGAGAACACAGCAGGGGGGTCAACCACCTGCCCACGAGGGTGGAGGGCGCGCTCTACCCCCCTAGGTGTGCCCCCTGCCTCGTGGGCCCACGGTGGCCCTCCTTCGCTTATCCTTTCACCCATACACTCCTTCTTCCTCCCCCAAACACAAATATCCAGCTCAAGCACGAGTTCTAGCTCATTTTGCTGCCATTTTCGATCTCCTTGCTCAAAGCACCTCTCACAAAACTGCTTGGGGAGATTGTTCCTTGGTATATGACTACTCCATTGGTCCAATTAGTTTTTGTTCTAGTGCCTTATTCATTGCAAATTTTTGCTGCTTAGGTGACCCTGTTCTTGAGCTTGCATGTCAAATTTATATGGTTCCAAGTAGTTTTGATGCATGATATAGGCTCTAGGCACTTGTAGGAGTAGTTGCTATCAATATTATTGAGTTTGGTTTACTTTTATTTTGAAGTTACTAAAAAATTTCAGAATTTTTCAGAGGAAGACATATGCTTAGGAAAATGTTCCAAGGTGGTTCTTCAAGGAAGCAAGGACCCAGGCTTGCAATGTGTGATGCTGATGACGAGCCACCAAGAGACGCTCCAGTGCATCCTTGTGAATGGCCTTCTGAGAACTTTATGGATCGAGCGGGAATTAAGGAAGAATTCAACGCATATTTGCGTAATGCTGATCTCGTGAGCTTCGAGGAAGAGAAGTGGAGCCAGTATCACAACCTCACCAGTACCTTTGTGAGGAGGTTTGAATTTTCAACTTCACGAAATTCTCCAACTATCCTGTTTGATCTTTATGATAAATCTTATACTATGGACTTAGAGGAATTTACCACTGCTTGCAAACTTCCACAATGGGGTAGTATAAGAGATCCTCGCAAATCTGAATTTAGAGATTTTCTTGCTAGTATAACTGTGGGGGAATCTAGAGATATAACACAAGCCACCGTAGGGAGCATTCACTTTCCTGCTATACATTATTTTGCTCTCTTCATAGGTAGATGCATTAATGGTAAAGATGAGGTATGTCACATGTGTGTCCCTAACCTCAGTATTCTTCGGAGTGCTGTGTTAGGAGACAAATCTTATAATTTGGGAGCCATTGTTGCATGTAGGTTGCATCTTAATAGATTTAATGGAGATTTCTTTGGAGGAATTTATGCAACCATAGCTAATTTTCTTGGTATAGCCATACGCGAAGATGATATTGAATTACCTCCTGCTTACTTAGACTTTAATGCTACGGTTCACCATTAGTTTGTCGAGAGGAATGAATCGCCTCTCCAGTATCGACTAATCTTTGACAGACGCCGTGCTGTCCATATTACTCTCCCTGCTCCTGCCTTCTTTGATTACCAGGCAAGAGGAAGATATACCATTACCAGAGAGGAGGCAGATGAGTACGAGAGGAGAGCAGAGGCCGCTCGTCGCCACGCTGCAGCTCAGCAGGCGATAGCCGCTGCATCTCAGTACAACCCCAACTACTATTATGGATATCAGCCAGGCCAGCCGTGGCCATAGACCAACTTAGGCTAAAAGCCTAAGCTTGGGGGGTACGTATTTCCCACCGACATTACATTTATGTTCACACACTCATTGCTAAACGTCGGTGTTCATAATTTTTCATTGTATCTTCCATGCTAGTTTATTTTCCTTTTTATTCTTTCTTCTTGTGTGTTTAATAAACCTTAAGAAAAACCAAAAAATTAGTTGTTGCTTTTAATTAATTTAATTTCCATGCTTGTAGTAGTAATTAAAAAGAAAACCCAAAAATATTTCATGTTCTTCTTTTGCTTGTTGGGAGCTTTCCCGTGTAAATAATTTTATTTCTTTTCTTTTATTTGGGGATCGATAGGAGAAGACCATAATTAAATTGTTGAAGTGGCTCTTATATGCATTATTGTCGATCTGACAAAAGAGCCCATATTGCCTTGTCTTCTCCTGTTTATTGAATGCCTGCAGATTCCAGCTTAGTCCAATGCACGCGCACTATTATTATTATTCACATCGTTCGGTCGTGCAAGTGAAAGGCAATTATGGTGATATATGATGGGCTAGCTGAGATGAGAAAAGCTGGTATGAACTCGACCTCTTTTGTTTTTGTAAATATGATCAGTTCATCGTTCCTGATTCAGCCTATTATGAATAAACATGTTTGCAATGACAACTAGAGATCATAGTTTATTGTGCCATGCTTGATTAGCTATGAGTTATAATGGTTTACCTTGCGTGCCAACATGCTATTGAGATAGTTATGATGTGGTATGATAGGCTGGTTTCCTCCTCTGAATGATTTAAGTGACTTGACTTGGCGCATGTTCACGCATGTAGTTGAAACAAAATCAACATAGCCTTCACGATATTTATGTTCATGGTGGATTATATTCTACTCATGCTTTCATTCAGTGTTGATAAATTTTAATGCATGTTTATGTCTATTGTCGCTCTCTAGCTGGTCGCTTCCCAGTCTTTTGCTAGCCTTCACCTGTACTAAGCGGGAATACTGCTTGTGCATCCAATACCTTAACCCCCAAAGTTATTCCACATGAGTCCACTATACCTACCTATATACGGTATCTACCTGCCGTTCCAAGTAAATTTGTATGTGCCAAACTCTAAACGTTCAAATAAATATCATGTTTTGTATGCTCGAATAGCTCATGTATCAACTAGGGATGCATGTATCTTCCATGTTAGGCGGGTTATTCTCAAGAGGAGTGGACTCTGCTCCTCACTCACGAGATAAATGGCTGGTCACCGGGATGCCCAGTCCCATGCTTTATGCAAACTAAATCAAAATAATTGCAAAAAAACTCCCCCTGGGACTCTTGTTAGTTGGAGGCAGTCGTTGTTTCGAGCAAGCCATGGATTGATGCTTGTGGTGGAAGGGGGAGTATAAACTTTACCAATTCTATTTGGGAACCGCCTATAATGTGTGTAGCATGGAAGATATCGCCATCTCTTGGTTGTTATGTTGACAATGAAAGTATACTTCTTAAAATATTATTCACCTCTATTTCAACACCGAGCTCTGGCACCTCTACAAATCCCTGCTTCCCTCTACGAAGGCCTATCTATTTACTTTTATGCTGAGTCATCACCCTCTTATTAAAAAGCACCAGTTGGAGAGCACCGCTGTCATTTGCATTCATTACTGTTAGTTTACATTGAGTATGACTTGATTGGATCTCTTTTACCATGAATTACAATGTCTAGTCAGTCCTTGTTCTTTAAAGGTGCTCAGCATTTATGTTTTGCGGTCTCAGAAAGGCTAGCGAGATAACACCTTGTTATATCATATTATGATTGTTTTGAGGAAGTGTTGTCATCCAAGATTTATTATTATGGCTCGCTAGTTGATTATGCTATTGATGAGTAAACTTGATACCTATGCGTTATTGTGAATGTGGTTAGTTATAATCTTTGCTGAAAACTTGAATGCTGGCTTTACATATTTACAACAACAAGAGCAAACAGAGTTTGTAAAAGTTTTTCTTTATCACTTTCAGTTTATCAACTGAATTGCTTGAGGACAAGCAAAGGCTTAAGCTAGTGGGAGTTGATACGTCTCCGTCGTATCTACTTTTCCAAACACTTTTGCCCTTGTTTTGGACTCTAACTTGCATGGTTTGAATGGAACTAACCCAGACTGACGTTGGTTTCAGCAGAATTACCATGGTGTTATTTATGTGCAGAAACAAACGTTCTCGGAATGACCTGAAACTTCACGGAGCCACTTTTCAAAAAATTAGAAAAATACCTGCAAAATATGAAGGCCAAGGGGCCCACCACCTCTCCACGAGGGTGGGGGGCGCGTCTGCCCCCCTAGGCCGCGCCCCTACCTCGTGGGCCCCCTGTTACCTCTCCGACTCCAACTCCATATATTGAGTTTCGGGGAGAAAAAAATCAGAGAGAAGAAATCATCGTGTTTTATGATACGGAGCCGCTGCCAAGCCCTAAAACCTCTCGGGAGGGCTGATCTGGAGTCCGTTCGGGGCTCTAGAGAGGGGAATCCGTCGCCATCGTCGTCATCAACCATCCTCCATCACCAATTTCATGATGCTCACCGCCGTGCGTGAGTAATTCCATCATAGGCTTGCTGGACGGTGATGGGTTGGATGAGATCTATCATGGAATCGAGTTAGTTTTGTTAGGGTTTGATCCCTACTGTCCACTATGTTCTGAGATTGATGTTGCTATGTAGCGACTCGACCTCAGACGGTCAAGTCTCTGTGTATCTGTACCATCCCTGGATCTGTATGCTGGCACACACAGTGCATCAATGTATATATCAAAGTGCAATCACATGTATAAATAACGTAAAACTGATATATACCTCATAAGTCTTAGCGGAAACAAATAATCGGGTGTGGAGTCCCATCAACGCCATCACTAGGTTGAGTGTAGACCGTAACCCTATGACGTAACTCTTACTTGTCGGAAGAAACATATCTGCAACATGAGACATTGCAGCCGTGTAGGTCAGTACATTGAATGTACCGGCAAGATCACAATATGAGGAAAGCAGATGATAAAACTATTCTATATGCAATATGGCTCTGTGGCTCTGTGTCTGATGTTTTTGCGTAAAAGCTGGTTTTATTTTCCCTACAACAAAGGAATATCAGGAGTCTGTACTACGGAGTTTTCTATCATGACATGGTTCCGCCAACCGATGTCCCATACCCAAATCGTCATAAGTTGCACACAATTAAATTATCAGTCCGGTGTCGAGTTCCGAGATAGATCCAAGTCCAGAGGCTCAAATTGTCCGTAACCGGGGACACGGCTAATCGATTAGGTTTTACCCTCTGCAGAGGTTTGTACACTTTACCCGCAAGATGTGATCCCTCTCTTTACATTCTCGCACTTCAGGGTGTTTGAGAACAAGATGACCGAAACATGGTCTTCCGAAGAGTTCCTCTGACCACTGTCCGGTGCTCATCCAATCCTACCGTAGTTCTACATCTGCTAGCATCGTCCCAGCCAGAGTCATAACTAAGGTCAACCAAGCAGAGCCCATAGTGACTTGCGGTTGCACAGGTAAGCTTCCGGCATGAAGTATTCTTCCGTCTCTTTGAGTCTGGGTGAAGCTTTCCGCAAGATGTCATGGCGCTTCTCCATGCATCCCGGCCAACCACTGGTTTCTCCAGGGTGCCCGTCAACCGTCCTTCACCCAGTAGTGTGTATTGAATTCTTGTCTCGAGTCTCGAAATCTTGAGGAGTCCTGAAGATGCAGTCCTTGCAGATGCCATCATGAAGTTGTCATCTTTGACGTAAAGTCCTTCATTCTCACACCACTCCTGAACACTCATACCAAACCCCGTCTACTACAGCATAGCACTAAAACTATATACGTTCCGGGCTTGGTAACAGGGAGGTGGGTTCCTACCTCATGCATTCTACTCAACTACAAGAATCAATATCACTACTGGAGAAGTTGTTGCAAGGATGACACTAAATGCAATAAAAATATAGGTACGAAAAACATGGTCAAAGTGAACTTGCCTGGTATTACTTGATGAAGATAGCAACGCTCTCGGAATCTTTGATAAACTATTCGTCACTCCGAGAAAATCTATATAGTCAAACATTATACTCACATAAGCAATAATCTTAGCAAACAATACTAGCAATCAAAATAACAATTGAAAAGCCATAAATAAAACAATAATGAAGTCAAAGAAAACCAAATAGAATTCCAAGGAAAAACTTCACGAAAACAAGGGAGAAACCAACTCACACAATAACAGTCAAAACTTTCTTATTAAAACTAAATTACTCTAATAACTTTTATAAAGCATGGAAAATATAATTCTAATAAAACAACAACAAAATAATTTACTAAAGCATTTACTAGCAAAAGGAACTAGTATGTAAACTATTGTAATTGACTAGTTAACACCAGAACAACTATAGCAACTAGCAAAAGACAAATGTAAACAATACTAAAATAATTATCAAACTGATTTACTCCTAAATAACAGAATCAAAATTTTTTTTACAAAAAGAATTAACTAAAAATAATTAAAAGCACTAATTATATAACTAAAACAACTACATAAGCAAAACAGTACTGTTTTCGCAATAAACCTAATTTAAAATAAACTATAAATAAGCCACTACATGCTACTGGATAAACAAAACAATAACAAAACAGTAGCAAAAAGAGTCAATCAAATATCTATTCTTGAGTTTAAACTAGAGCCGAAACGGTGTTTGAAGCATATTTGAACTAATTCAAATTTAAACTACTCAAATTCCAAATTTCAAATCACTAACAGAAACTTCATAAAATTTGTGCCACATTGCAATTGGAATCACTCAAAAACATCAAGTATGCTAAAAGATACAAGCAATATAAGATTGAAACTTGTTCTGTTTTTAAAACAGAAACGAAAAAAAACAAAAAAAACAATCGGGCACTAGCTACGTGGCCCATTGCTACTGGGCTAAACTGGTGGGTGATCCATAACTAAACGGCGCTCGGCCGAAAACTAACTAAACCGCGCACATATGAAATAAAAGAAACCGTTCGGCTAAACCGACTCGACCTGAACCGATTTAAACCGAATAAAACTGAAACGAACCAGAACTAAACCGGTCTATAAACAGAAAAACCTAACCGTTCGTTAGATCTAATCTAGCGCGTCAATAACAGATCGGACGGAGGGGAATGGCTCACCGCGGTGGGGCGAGCTCCGGCGAGGTCGTCGGCGGCGGTGGCAGCTCGGGGACGATGCAGGTGAGGCCTCCGGTGGTCCTCGACGACGGTGAAGACACCCAGGCGATGCGGAAGACAACGGTGATGCCGATGGTGGTCGGCGGTGAGCACGGGGACGTCAGAGGAGGACGGCGGTGAGGTTGAGGCGGCGTTGGCGTTCGGGCGTCGGCGGATGACGGCGCTCCGGTGGGTTTCGGGCTGGGCGAAGGCACGGGGAGATGCGGACGAGCGATGGGGTTGCGGTGGTGATCTTAGGTGGAGGCAAGGTGGTCGGGGTCGAGTGCTGCGGCGGCAATGGCGTGGCGGCGGAGCTCAGGCTCCGGCGAGGGATTGCAGGCGATGGAGAGGAGTTC
>NC_041380.1:287107983-287188239 GCF_002162155.2 Triticum dicoccoides | reverse complement strand
AGGAAGGGGCAGAACAGTGTGAGGGGAGGGGTATATATATAGGGGGAGGGGTTTCCTGGGTGGAGGGGGCGAATCGGGGGAGGATCCCGCGATCTTCGGGATACAGCGGCGGCGGCGGTGGTTCTGGCGTGGGGAGGAAGAAGAGGAAGATGCGAGCGGGGCGATCGGGCAGTGGGCCCCAGCGGTCAGCGGCACAGGGCGAGCGAGGAAGGAGGGGGCGACCGAGGCGAAGTGGCTCCGGGCGTGCGCGTGGCTGCTGGGCCAGCCTGGCGCGTAGATGGGCCGAGGGAGAGCGAGAGAGAGAAACTTAGGTGGGCCCTTGGTCCGTTGGCTTCGGCTAAATTTTTTTTATAAAGCACAAACAAGAAAACTAAATAAAGGAAAAACAATAATACTTTTATATAGACATATTATATATCAAAATGACCGGAAGAATAAATCCTACAACATGAACATTTTTACATGGTGAAATCAAATTCACATAAATTCTAATAAATCAAAAAGTGCTACTGATGCAATTAAAATTCAAATAAAACTACTTTAAAACACCAAAATTATTTCAAACTTAATTTTCTCCATTTTTCTAATGTAGGGAATCATTTTACCCTATTTTCTATATATTTTAATTTTGGAGAAAATAATTTGAAATGAAACCAAATAACTCCAAATGGTTTTGAATTTAACAAAAAATTCAAACCATCTTCAAACCTTTCTTCATACTTCCAACTCATATTTCATATGTTTTGAAGAAGTCATTTTATCTTCTCTCATGAAAATCATTGAGTTGCATAAAGTTTATAAATTTGAAACACCTTCAAAATGAAATTCAAAAATCTTTCGAAACCCTTTTTTATTTCTGGAAGAAGTCATGTTTTCTTCACTCTAGGGTTGTGGTGATGAATTAAATTTGAATTTCATTGAGATCAAATGCAAGGATGAAAGTTTGGGAAGTCATTTCATTCCTTCTCATTCAACTTTCAAAAAGTTTCCAATTTCACACAATCAATCACTCACAATCAAACAAATAATCAAAGTGATTTATTTAATATAACATTCCAAAATTTAGAATTTTTGGATGTTACAAACTAAACCGCGCACATACAAAATAAAAGAAACCGGTCGGCTAAACCGACTCGACCTGAACTGATCTAAACCGAATAAAACTTAAACGAACCGAAACTAAACCGGTCTATAAACAGAAAAACCTAACCGTTTGTTAGATCTAATCTAGCGCGTCAATAACAGATTGGACGGAGGGGAATGGCTCACCGCGGTGGGGCAAGCTCCGGCGAGGTCGTCGTCGGTGGTGGCGGCTCGGGGACGATGCAGGTGAGGCCTCCGGTGGTCCTCGACGACGGTGAAGACACCCAGGCGATGCGGAAGACAACGGCGATGCCAATGGTGGTCGGCGGTTAGCACAGGGACGTCAGAGGAGGACGGCGGTGAGGTTGAGGCGGCGTTGGCGTTCGGGCGTCGGCGGATGACGGCGCTCCGGTGGGTTTCGGGCTCGGGCGAAGGCACGGGGAGATGCGGACGAGCGATGGGGTTGCGGTGGTGATCTTAGGTGGAGGCAAGGTGGTCGGGGTCGAGTGCTGCAGCGGCAATTGCGTGGCGGCGGAGCTCGGGCTCCGGCGAGGGATTGCAGGCGATGGAGAGGGGTTCGGGGGTCAGGAAGGGGCAGAACGGGGTGAGGGGAGGGGTATATATATAGGGGGAGGGATTTCCTTGGTGGAGGGAGCGAATCGGGGGAGGATCCCACGATCTCCCGAATACGGCGACAGCGGCGGTGGTTCTGGCGTGGGGAGGAAGAAGAGGAAGATGCGGGCGGGGCGATCGGGCAGTGGGCCCCAGCGGTCATCGGCACGGGGCGAGCGAGGAGGGAGCGGGCGACCGAGGCGAAGGGGCTCCGGGCGTGCGCGTGGCTGCTGGGCCAGCCTGGCGCGTAGATGGGCCGAGGGAGAGCGAGAGAGAGAAAGTTTGGTGGGCCCTTGGTCCGTTGGCTTCGGCTAAATTTTTTTTTATAAAGCACAGACAAGAAAACTAAATAAAGGAAAAACAATAATACTTTTATATAGACATATTATATATCAAAATGACCGAAACAATAAATCCTACAACATGAACATTTTTACCTGGAGAAATAAAATTCACATAAATTCTAATAAATCAAAAAGTGCTACTGATGCAATTAAAATTCAAATAAAACTACTTTAAAACACCAAAAATATTTCAAACTTAATTTTCTCCATTTTTCTAATGTAGGGAATCATTTTACCCTATTTTCTATACATTTTAATTTTGGAGAAAATAATTTGAAATAAAACCAAATAACTCCAAATGGTTTTGAATTTAACAAAAAATTCAAACCATCTTCAAACCTTTCTTCATACTTCCAACTCATATTTCATATGTTTTGAAGAAGTCATTTTATCTTCTCTCATGAAAATCATTGAGTTGCATAAAGTTTATAAATTTGAAACACCTTCAAAATGAAATTCAAAAATCTTTCGAAACCCTTTTTTGTTTCTGGAAGAAGTCATGTTTCTTCACTCTAGGGTTGTGGTGATGAATTAAATTTGAATTTCATTGAGATCAAATGCAAGGATGAAAGTTTGGGAAGTCATTTCATTCCTTCTCATTCAACTTTCAAAAAGTTTCCAATTTCACACAATCAATCACTCACAATCAAACAAATAATCAAAGTGATTTATTTAATTTAACATTCCAAAATTTAGAATTTTGGGATGTTACAAACCTACCACACTTAAAATGAATCTCGTCCTCGAGATTCTAAGAGGCTAGCAAGAAAAGGTTAGGGGTTGGGGGTCTTCTAGCAAATATATTGGTCGGAAGGGTCTAGTGTGCTACCACACTTAAAAGCATGGGTATGGTTCAGACAAAACTCATGTACTCCATCCTTTTGGGTTGCTGGTGTCGGTGTTCTCATATACTCCGGAATAGCTCTTTCACGGGTGCTGTAACGGTCGGGGCATGACCTTTTCCTCAAACATGTGTCCTTTCATCCTGGTGACGTTCTTCCAAGTCTGGGACTTCTTAGCTGACTGGTCTGTCGCCAATACTAAATAACTATCAAATTTCTCATGGTGGTCAACCATGTATGGTTTCTCCTACAGAAAAATGGGTTTGGTTGAATCTCACCGTCTATCCTACGATTGGCAACGGGTGCCTGGTACATGGATTAATCATCCTACCATTCTATGGTTTTATGGCTTGACGTGTCGACACTCTTCTAAGGTTTTCAAGGCTCTCTGATTTTCCATCAACATATGATAGCTCATGATAGAAGTCTCCGGTATGGGGGCTAATCCATCTCGTACTTGAACCAGTACTACACATGCAGAGATCGAATCACGTATTCTAACACTTGGGCATACTCACAAGCATTGCAGAATTTACCTTGTCGACAAACTGAGTTCGAATAAATCCATTGTTTCTGCAAGCTAAACAAGACATCTAGCGTTTCTTCACAACCCTCGGGTTTTCGTATCCTCCTAAAAATGTCGGCTGATTAACTCAAAGTTTTCTTCCGAAATATCTTCCTTCCGCAAGAGTGTGCTTGCTTCTTATTAACTCCGAGGCATGTGGGTTATGGCCCACTTCAACTCTTGTAAAATTTAACTCATCCTTTCAAGGATTATCATTCCGTATTCCAACATTACATCTCCTTTAAATCTAATAGTACTTCTTCCTTCATACCCTTGTGGTGAAAATCATACAAAACTCCAACTTATTTTGTCCCGCTTCCTTCTATGGACCGTCAAGAATAACACATTTCTTTCTTCATTGATCTTGTGGCTTTACGGAGTACTACCACACCAAAAAAAAGATGCACTAGTTTATCCATAAATCATATTATTTTCATATCAAATCTTTTATTACATCCTTAACCATTTTTCGTAAATCCAAAATCCAGAAGTACTTTGTTACAAATGCTGACACCCACATGGTTTGGTATGGTCAGACATTACTTCCTACTTTATTCATTTTTCCTCCTTGAGGATTCTTCAGTCCCACTGGAATTGTGCGACATGCGCCTTGAGATCTTCAGTCTTCTGTTTCATGGTGGTGGCCTTGAGCTTCATTTCCATCATCTCTGCATGCACTTCTCTTAGGTATTCCTGAGTATAATGGAGTCTTGCTTCAAGTATTTCTCCGATCTGACGTATGGCTTCCATGGCTGCTTCACGAACAACGTCGAAGAAAGTTGCTTGTGGTACACGTGAGATGAAAAAGTACTGCCCCATCATCTTCGGGCAAACTCCTTTCATACGGTGAAGGTGTACCTCCACATACCAAAGTTCCACTCCCTTTTGCATGAAGGGGTAGCCTTTGTAGATTGCATCTCCTTCAAGGTGAATATGCTTCATCATGTCCTTCAGGATCTTCGGGTAATCATGATCACTTGTTAGGGTCATGATCGTTTCCGGACCTTTAAGGAAAGACTCATAAAGGGTCGTCATCTGCAGTTGTAAAACAAAAATGGTGCTCAGAATAAGGTACATATCTCCTTGGGTACACATTCATATCATCCAAAAAGAACTTCAAACTCAATTTCCAACATCTTGTTTATGTATCACAACTCATTTTCTTCCATGTTCACCCAGAATATTAATTTCCAAGATAAAACATAACAACTCCTTAAAGCCTTTCAGCATATGACATATCAACTTTATTGAGTCATGAATTATTACAATCTCTAAGTAATCTATTACATAACTCAACCCCGCATTCTCATGAAAAGTGTTTTCCATACTACCCTTATTACTGATATCAACATCTCCACTACTCAGCTCCAACTTTCTCATGATTTGAACAATCCCTAGCAAAATGTCCTGCTTCCTTGCAACGAAAACAAATAACTTCCGGCATGTCTCGAGGCTTCCTTGCTTCCTTTCGAGGCAATCATTGGCATAATGCCCGACGTCCTTACGTTCAAAACAGGTAATATGACTCTTGTCCCTCTTTGCAGAAATTGGGTTGTTCTGAGGGTGTCTTTGTTTTCTCTTCCTGGTTTTCTTCATTCTGATCGAACGTTCTATTCCCTGTGGATCAAACTCCACTGCTTCTGCCGGGAAGTATCCCAGATACTCTTTTCTTTCCTTGGTGCAACACTGTGAAAAATGTCCTTCTTCTCCACATGAATAGCAGGCATTGGAGTAAAATCTGTTGAGGCTTTCTCCATCAGGGTCTTCAACACTTTCCTTAATCACAGGTTCTTTCATAACTTCTCAGAGGGCTTCTTTCATTCCTTCTTCCTGCTTCTGAATAGTTTGTTGCACCGTGGGGTAAATGTGACACTGAGCTGGGTAGTGGGTGGTTCCTTCACACAAGAAATAAGTCACCTGACTAGTTGGGCATTCCTCAGCTGGGTGATTTCCTTCACAATGAGGGCATCCATCCGTGTGTTCTTCATTGGTGTGTCCTATTTCTCCGCAAATCTTGCAGGCACTTCATCGGGTTATCCCAGTGCTTCCGGATGAGATGGGATCTTGTCAGAGTCTTCTTGAATTCTTCCCAAGTCCTTGCTCCATTCCATCCCTGTATAGCTTGATGCATATGCCACCATGTTGCAGCACTTCCTTCAAAGTACTGAAGAGCATACGATACTTCATTCTTCCTTGAAACCAAATTGCTCCCGAAGTGATTCTCCATGTTCTGAATCCATAGCTTTGCCTCCGGCTGGGTTTTCGGTCCAGAGAATACCAGTCCAACTTCATTCATCATCTACTAGGTACAAGGGTTTTAGGGTGAGATAAGAGAGAGGTGGGAAGGGATACACACAATACAAACAACAATTTTGAAAAAAAAGGGTTTATTTGTGGCTGTCAGAAAACATCACACAATGATAGCTCACAAATCATCGTATCTAACGTGGGTATGCAACAAGGGTTTGGTCCTCTAAAGGTCATAATATTATTGGGATTCTTCAAGGTATTTAAATTCTTCAGATCTTCGAAGTCTTCAATTGTTGTAGCTTCAATCCTTGTACTCTGAGGGTGACCTGAGTTGCTCCTCCGGTTGGTCAAGTGGAAAGGGGTATATTCTAACTACTTAAGATAAAAATCAGAAAAGGATGAGTAGTAGAGGATCCTTTTGAAAACAAGCTTTTAGAGATATCATTTCCGAGGGCTTTCCAAATTCTAGGGTCACGTCCTACAGTCAACATGTGCTCTGATACCATATCTGTAGCGACCCGACCTCAGACGGTCAAGTCTCTGTGTATCTATACCATCCCTGGATCTGTATGCTGGCACACACAGTACATCAATGTATATATCAAAGTGCAATCACATGTATAAATAACGTAAAACTGATATATACCTCATAAGTCTCAGAGGAAACAAATAATCGGGTGTGGAGTCCCATCAACGCCATCGGCAGGTTGAGTGTAGACCGTAACCCTATGACATAACTCTTACTTGTCGGAAGAAACATATCTGCAACATGAGACGTTGCAGCCGTGTAGGTCAGTACATGGAATGTACCAGCAAGATCACAATATGAGGAAAGCAGATGATAAAACTATTCTATATGCAATATGGCTTTGTGGCTCTGTGTCTGATGTTTTTGCGTAAAAGCTGGTTTTATTTTCCCTACAACAAAGGAATATCAGGAGTCTCTACTATGGAGTTTTCTGTCATGACATGGTTCCGCCGACCGATGTCCCATACCCAAATCGTCATAAGTTGCCCACAATTAAATTATCAGTCCGGTGTTGAGAGTTCCGAGATAGATCCAAGTCCAGAGGCTCAAATTGTCCGTAACCGGGGACACGGCTAATCGATTAGGTTTTACCCTCTGCAGAGGTTTGTACACTTTACCCGCAAGATTCGATCCCTCTCTTTACATTCTCGCACTTCAGGGTGTTTGAGAACAAGATGACCGAAACATGGTCTTCCGAAGAGTTCCTCTGACCACTGTCCGGTGCTCATCCAATCCTACCGTAGTTCTACATCTGCTAGCACCGTCCCAGCCAGAGTCACAACTAAGGTCAACCAAGCAGAGCCCATAGTGACTTGCGGTTGCACAGGTAAGCTTCCAGCATGAAGTATTCTTCCGTCTCTTTGAGTCTGGGTGAAGCTTTCCGCAAGATGTCATGGCGCTTCTCCATGCATCCCGGCCAACCACTGGTTTCTCCAGGGTGCCCGTCAACCGTCCTTCACCCAATAGTGTGTATTGAATTCTTGTCTCGAGTCTCGAAATCTTGAGGAGTCCTGAAGATGCAGTCCTTGCAGATGCCATCATGAAGTTTTCGTCTTTGACGTAAAGTCCTTCATTCTCACACCACTCCTGAGCACTCATACCAAACCCCGTCTACTACAGCGCAGCATTAAAACTATATACGTCCCGGGCTTGGTAACAGGGAGGTGGGTTCCTACCTCATGCATTCTACTCAACTACAAGAATCAATATCACTACTGGAGAAGTTGTTGCAAGGATGACACTAAATGCAATAAAAATATAGGTATGAAAAACATGGTCAAAGTGAACTTGCCTGGTATTACTTGATGAAGATAGCAACGCTCTCGGAATCTTTGATAAACTATTCGTCACTCCGAGAAAATCTATATAGTCAAACATTATACTCACATAAGCAATAATCTTAGCAAACAATACTAGCAATCAAAATAACAATCGAAAAGCCATAAATAAAACAATAATGAAGTCAAAGAAAACCAAATAGAATTCCAAGGAAAAACTTCATGAAAACAAGGGAGAAACCAACTCACATAATAACAGTCAAAACTTTCTTATTAAAACTAAATTACTCTAATAACTTTTATACAGCATGGAAAATATAATTCTAATAAAACAACAACAAAATAATTTACTAAAGCATTTACTAGCAAAAGGAACTAGTATGTAAACTATTGTAACTGACTAGTTAACACCAGAACAACTATACCAACTAGCAAAATACAAAAGTAAACAATACTAAAATAATTATCAAACTTATTTACTCCTAAATAACAGAATAAAAAAATTTACAAAAAGAATTAACTAAAAATAACTAGAAGCACTAATTATATAACTAAAACAACTACATAAGCAAAACAGTACTATTTTCGCAATAAAACTAATTTAAAATAAACTATAAATAAGCCACTACATGCTACTGGATAAACAAAACAATAACAAAACAGTAGCAAAAAGAATCAATCAAAAATCTATTCTTGAGTTTAAACTAGAGCCAAAACGGTGTTTGAAGCATATTTGAACTAATTCAAATTTAAACTACTCAAATTCCAAATTTCAAATCACTAACAGAAACTTCATAAAATTCGTGCCACATTGCAATTGGAATCACTCAAAAACATCAAGTATGCTAGAAGATACAAGCAATATAAGATTGAAACTTGTTCTGTTTTTAAAACAGAAACGAAAAAAAAACAAAAAAAGAATCGGGCACTAGCTACGTGGTCCATTGCTACTGGGCTAAACTGGTGGGTGTTCCGTAACTAAACGGCACTCGGCCGAAAACTAACTAAACCGCGCACATACGAAATAAAAGAAACCGGTCGGCTAAACCGACTCGACCTGAACCGATCTAAACCAAATAAAACTGAAACGAACCGGAACTAAACGCGTCTATAAACAGAAAAACCTAACCGTTCGTTAGATCTAATCTAGCGCGTCAATAACAGATCGGACGGAGGGGAATGGCTCACCGCGGTGGGGCGAGCTCCGGCGAGGTCGTCGGCAGCGGTGGCGGCTCGGGGACGATGCAGGTGAGGCCTCCGGTGGTCCTCGACGATGGTGAAGACGCCCAGGCGATGCAGAAGACAACGATGATGCCGATGGTGGTCGGTGATGAGCACGGGGATGTCAGAGGAGGACGGCGGTGAGGTTGAGGCGGCGTTAGCGTTCGGGCGTCGGCGGATGACGGTGCTCCGGTGGGTTTCGGGCTCGGGCGAAGGCACGGGGAGATGCAGACGAGCGATGGGGTTGCGGTGGTGATCTTAGGTGGAGGCAAGGTGGTCGGGGTCGAGTGCTGCGGCAGCAATGGCGTGGCGGCGGAGCTCGGGCTCCGGCGAGCGATTGCAGGCGATGGAGAGGGGTTCGGGGGTCAGGAAGGGGCAGAACGGGGTGAGGGGAGGGGTATATATATATGGGGAGGGGTTTCCTTGGTGGAGGGGGCGAATCGGGGGAGGATCCCGCGATCTTCGGGATACAGCGGCGGCGGCGGTGGTTCTGGCGTGGGGAGGAAGAAGAGGAAGATGCGGGCGGGGCGATCGGGCAGTGGGCCCCAGCGGTCAGCGGCACAGGGCGAGCGAGGAAGGAGCGGGCGACCGAGGCGAAGGGGCTCCGGGCGTGCGCGTGCCTGCTGGGCCAGCCTGGCGCGTAGATGGGCCGAGGGAGAGTGAGAGAGAGAAAGTTAGGTGGGCCCTTGGTCCGTTGGCTTCGGCTAAATTTTTTTTATAAAGCACAGACAAGAAAACTAAATAAAGGAAAAACAATAATACTTTTATATAGACATATTATATATCAACATGACCGGAAGAATAAATCCTACAACATGAACATTTTTACATGGTGAAATCAAATTCACATAAATTCTAATAAATCAAAAAGTGCTACTAATGCAATTAAAATTCAAATAAAACTACTTTAAAACACCAAAATTATTTCAAACTTAATTTTCTCCATTTTTCTAATGTAGGGAATCATTTTACCCTATTTTCTATATATTTTAATTTTGGAGAAAATAATTTGAAATAAAACCAAATAACTCCAAATGCTTTTGAATTTAACAAAAAATTCAAACCATCTTCAAACCTTTCTTCATACTTCCAACTCATATTTCATATGTTTTGAAGAAGTCATTTTATCTTCTCTCATGAAAATCATTGAGTTGCATAAAGTTTATAAATTTGAAACACCTTCAAAATGAAATTCAAAAATCTTTCGAAACCCTTTTTGATTTCTGGAAGAAGTCATGTTTTCTTCACTCTAGGATTGTGGTGATGAATTAAATTTGAATTTCATTGAGATCAAATGCAAGGATGAAAGTTTGGGAAGTCATTTCATTCCTTCTCATTCAACTTTCAAAAAGTTTCCAATTTCACTCAATTTCACACGATCAATCACTCACAATCAAACAAATAATCAAAGTGATTTATTTAATATAACATTCCAAAATTTAGAATTTTGGGATGTTACAAACCTACCACACTTAAAATGAATCTCGTCCTCGAGATTCGAAGAGGCTAGCAAGAAAAGGTTAGGGGTTGGGGGTCTTCTAGCAAATATTTTGGTCAGAAGGGTCTAGTGTGCTACCACACTTAAAAGCATGGGTATGGTTCAGACAAAACTCATGTACTCCATCCTTTTGGGTTGCTGGTGTCGGTGTTCTCATATACTCCGGAATAGCTCTTTCACGGGTGTGTTCCGGTCGGGGCATAACCTTTTCCTCAAACATGTGTCCTTTCATCCTGGTGACGTTCTTCCAAGTCTGGGTCTTCTTAGCTGACTGGTCTGTCGCCAATACTAAATAACTATCGAATTTCTCATGGTGGTCAACCATGTATCGTTTCTCCTACAGAAAAATGGGTTTGGTTGAATCTCACCGTCTATCCTACGATTGGCAACGGGTGCCTGGTACATGGATCAATCATCCTACCATTCTATGGTTTTATGGCTTGACGTGTCGACACTCTTCTAAGGTTTTCAAGGCTCTCTGATTTTCCATCAACATATGATAGCTCATGATAGAAGTCTTCGGTATGGGGGCTAATCCATCCCATACTTGAACCAGTACTACATATGCAGAGATCGAATCACGTATTCTAACACTTGGGCATACTCACAAGCATTGCAGAATTTCCGTTGTCGACAAACTGAGTTCGAATAAATCCATTGTTTCTGCAAGCTAAATGAGACATCTAGCGTTTCTTCACAACCCTCGGGTTTTCGTATCCTCCTAAAAATGTCGGCTGATTAACTCAAAGTTTTCTTCCGAAATATCTTCCTTCAGCAAGAGTGTGCTTGCTTCTTATTAACTCCGGGGCCTATGGGTTATGGCCCACTTCAACTCTTGTAAAATTTAACTCATCCTTTCGAGGATTATCATTCCGTATTCCAACATTACATCTCCTTTAAATCTAATAGTACTTCTTCCTTCATACCCTTGTGGTGACGATCATACAAAACTCCAACTTATTTGGTCCCGCTTCCTTCTATGGACCGTCATGAATAACACATTTCTTTCTTCATTGATCTTGTGGCTTTACGGAGTACTACCACACCAAAAAAATGATGCACTAGTTTATCCATAAATCATATTATTTTCATATCAAATCTTTTATTACATCCTTAACCATTTTTCGTAATTCCAAAATCCAAAAGTACTTTGTTACAAATGCTGCCACCCACATGGTTTGGTATGGTCAGACATTACTTCCTACTTTATTCATTTTTCCTCCTTGAGGATTCTTCAGTCCCACTGGAATTGTGCGACATGCGCCTTGAAATCTTCAGTCTTCTGTTTCATGGTGGTGGCCTTGAGCTTCATTTCCATCATCTCTGCATGCACTTCTCTTAGGTATTCCTGAGTATAACGGAGTCTTGCTTCAAGTATTTCTCCAATCTGGCGTATGGCTTCCATGGCTGCTTCACGAACAGCGTCAAAGAAAGTTTCTTGTGGTACACGTGAGATGAAAAAGTACTGCCCCATCATCTTCGGGCAAACTCCTTTCATACGGTGAAGGTGTACCTCCACATACCAAAGTTCCACTCCCTTTTGCATGAAGGGGTAGCCTTTGTAGACTGCATCTCCTTCAAGGTGAATATGCTTCATCATGTCCTTCAGGATCTTCGGGTAATCATGATCACTTGTTAGGGTCATGATCGTT
Organism: Triticum dicoccoides; assembly: GCF_002162155.2. Lineage (NCBI taxonomy): Eukaryota > Viridiplantae > Streptophyta > Magnoliopsida > Poales > Poaceae > Triticum > Triticum dicoccoides. The sequence continues at coordinate 287,176,366 of NC_041380.1, read as the reverse complement.
TCCGGACCTTTAAGGAAAGACTCATAAAGGGTCGTCATCTACAGTTGTAAAACAAAAATGGTGCTCAGAATAAGGTACATATCTCCTTGGGTACACATTCATATCATCCAAAAAGAACTTCAAACTCAATTTCCAACATCTAGTTTATGTATCACAACTCATTTCCTTCCATGTTCACCCAGAATATTAATTTCCAAGATAAAACATAACAACTCCTTAAAGCCTTTCAGCATATGACATATCAACTTTATTGAGTCATGAATTATTACAATCTCTAAGTAATCTATTACATAACTCAACCCCGCATTCTCATGAAAAGTGTTTTCCATACTACCCTTATTACTGATATCAACATTTCCACTACTCAGCTCCAACTTTCTCATGATTTGAACAATCCCTAGCAAAATGTCTTGCTTCCTTGCAATGAAAACAAATAACTTCCGGCATGTCTCGAGGCTTCTTGGTGATGGTGCATGCTCCTTGAGTTCCTTGATTCCTTTCGAGACAATCATTGGCATAATGCCCGACGTCCTTACATTCAAAACAGGTCATATGCCTCTTGTCCCTCTTTGCAGAAATTGGGTTGTTCTGAGGGTGTCTTTGTTTTCTCTTCCTGGTTTTCTTTGTTCTGATCGAACGTTCTATTCCCTGTGGATCAAACTCCACTACTTCTGCCGGGAAGTATCCCAGATACTCTTTTCTTTCCTTGGTGCAACACTGTGAAAAATGTCCTTCTTCTCCACATGAATAGCAGGCATTGGAGTAAAATCTGTTGAGGCTTTTTCCATCGGGGTCTTCAACACTTTCCTTAATCACAGGTTCTTTCATAACTTCTCGGAGGGCTTCTTTCATTCCTTCTTCCTGCTTCTGAATAGTTTGTTGCACCGTGGGGTAAATGTGACACTGAGCTGGGTAGTGGGTGGTTCCTTCACACAAGAAACAAGTCACCTAACTAGTTGGGCATTCCTCAGCTGGGTGATTTCCTTCACAATGAGGGCATCCATCCGTGTGTTCTTCATTGGTGTGTCCTATTTCTTCGCAAATCTTGCAGGCACAAGGTTTCTTCATCGGGTTATCCCAGTGCTTTCGGATGAGACGGGATCTTGTCAGAGTCTTCTTGAATTCTTCCCAAGTCCTTGCTCCATTCCATCCCTATATAGCTTGATGCATATGCCACCATGTTGCAGCACTTCCTTCAAAGTACTGAAGAGCATACGATACTTCATTCTTCCTTGAAACCAAATTGCTCCCGAAGTGATTCTTCATGTTCTGAATCCATAGCTCTGCCTCCGGCTGGGTTTTCGGTCCAGAGAATACCAGTCCAACTTCATTCATCATCTACTAGGTACAAGGGTTTTAGGGTGAGATAAGAGAGAGGTGGGAAGGGATACACACAATACAAACAACAATTTTGAAAAAAAAGTTTTATTTGTGGCTGTCAGAAAACATCACACAATGATAGCTCACAAATCATCGTATCTAACATGGGTATGCAACAAGGGTTTGGTCCTCTAAAGGTCATAATATTATTGGGATTCTTCAAGGTATTCAAATTCTTCGGATCTTCAGAGTCTTCAATCGTTGTAGCTTCAATCCTTGTACTCTGAGGGTGACCTGAGTTGCTGCTCCGGTTGGTCAAGTGGAAAGGGGTATATTCTAACTACTTGAGATAAAAATCAGAAAAGGATGAGGAGTAGAGGATCCTTTTGAAAATAAGCTTTTAGAGATATCATTTCCTAGGGCTTTTCAAATTCTAGGGTCATGTCCTACAGTCAACATGTGCTCTGATACCATATCTGTAGCGACCCGACCTCAGACGGTCAAGTCTCTGTGTATCTGTACCATCCCTGGATCTATATGCTGGCACACACAGTACATCAATGTATATATCAAAGTGCAATCACATGTATAAATAACATAAAACTGATATATACCTCATAAGTCTCAGCGGAAACAAATAATCGGGTGTGGAGTCCCATCAACGCCATCGGCAGGTTGAGTGTAGACCATAACCCTATGACGTAACTCTTACTTGTCGGAAGAAACATATCTGCAACATGAGACATTGCAGCTGTGTAGGTCAGTACATTGAATGTACCGGCAAGATCACAATATGAGGAAAGCAGATGATAAAACTATTCTATATGCAATATGGCTTTGTGGCTCTGTGTCTGATGTTTTTGCGTAAAAGCTGGTTTTATTTTCCCTACAACAAAGGAATATCAGGAGTTTGTACTACGGAGTTTTCTGTCATGACATGGTTCCGCCAACCGATGTCCCATACCCAAATCGTCATAAGTTGCCCACAATTAAATTATCAGTCCGGTGTTGAGAGTTCCGAGATAGATCCAAGTCCAGAGGCTCAAATTGTCCGTAACCGGGGACACGGCTAATCGATTAGGTTTTACCCTCTGCAGAGGTTTGTACACTTTACCCGCAAGATTCGATCCCTCTCTTTACATTCTCGCACTTCAGGGTGTTTGAGAACAAGATGACCGAAACATGGTCTTCCGAAGAGTTCCTCTGACCACTGTCCGGTGCTCATCCAATCCTACCGTAGTTCTACATCTGCTAGCACCGTCCCAGCCAGAGTCACAACTAAGGTCAACCAAGCCAGAGCCCATAGTGACTTGTGGTTGCACAGGTAAGCTTCCGGCATGAAGTATTCTTCCGTCTCTTTGAGTCTGGGTGAAGCTTTCCGCAAGATGTCATGGCGCTTCTCCATGCATCCCGGCCAACCACTGGTTTCTCTAGGGTGCCCGTCAACCGTCCTTCACCCAGTAGTGTGTATTGAATTCTTGTCTCGAGTCTCGAAATCTTGAGGAGTCCTGAAGATGCAGTCCTTGCAGATGCCATCATGAAGTTGTCATCTTTGACGTAAAGTCCTTCATTCTCACACCACTCCTGAGCACTCATACCAAACCCCGTCTACTACAGCATAGCATTAAAACTATATACGTCCCGGGCTTGGTAACAGGGAGGTGGGTTCCTACCTCATGCATTCTACTCAACTACAAGAATCAATATCACTACTGGAGAAGGTGTTGCAAGGATGACACTAAATGCAATAAAAATATAGGTATGAAAAACATGGTCAAAGTGAACTTGCCTGGTATTACTTGATGAAGATAGCAACGCTCTCGGAATCTTTGATAAACTATTCGTCACTCCGAGAAAATCTATATAGTCAAACATTATACTCACATAAGCAATAATCTTAGCAAACAATACTAGCAATCAAAATAACAATCGGAAAGCCATAAATAAAATAATAATGAAGTTAAAGAAAACCAAATAGAATTCCAAGGAAAAACTTCATGAAAACAAGGGAGAAACCAACTCACACAATAACAGTCAAAACTTTCTTATTAAAACTAAATTACTCTAATAACTTTTATACAGCATGGAAAATATAATTCTAATAAAACAACAACAAAATAATTTACTAAAGCATTTACTAGCAAAAGGAACTAGTATGTAAACTATTGTAACTGACTAGTTAACACCAGAACAACTATAGCAACTAGCAAAAGACAAAAGTAAACAATACTAAAATAATTATCAAACTGATTTACTCCTAAATAACAGAATCAAAAAAAATCACAAAAAGAATTATCTAAAAATAATTAAAAGCACTAATTATATAACTAAAACAACAACATAAGCAAAACAGTACTGTTTTCACAATAAACCTAATTTAAAGTAAACTATAAATAAGCCACTACATGCTACTGGATAAACAAAACAATAACAAAATAGTAGCAAAAAGAATCAATCAAAAATCTATTCTTGAGTTTAAACTAGAGCCAAAACGGTGTTTGAAGCATATTTGAACTAATTCAAATTTAAACTACTCAAATTCCAAATTTCAAATAACTAACAGAAACTTCATAAAATTTGTGCCACATTGCAATTGGAATCACTCAGAAACATCAAGTATGCTAAAAGATACAAGCAATATAAGATTGAAACTTGTTCTGTTTTTAAAACAGAAACGAAAAAAACAAAAAAAAAACAATCGGGCACTAGCTAAGTGTCCCATTGCTACTGGGCTAAAATGGTGGGTGATCCGTAACTAAACAGCGCTCGACTGAAAACTAACTAAACCGCACACATACGAAATAAAAGAAACCGGTCGGCTAAACCGACTCGACCTGAACTGATCTAAACCGAATAAAACTTAAACGAACCGAAACTAAACCGGTCGATAAACAGAAAAACCTAACCGTTTGTTAGATCTAATCTAGCGCGTCAATAACAGATCGGACGGAGGGGAATGGCTCACCGCGATGGGGCGAGCTCCGGCGAGGTCGTCGGCGGCGGTGGCGGCTCGGGGACGATGCAGGTGAGGCCTCCGGTGGTCCTCGACGACGGTGAAGACACCCAGGCGATGCGGAAGACAACGGCGATGCCGATGGTGGTCGGCGGTGAGCACGGACGTCAGAGGAGGACGGCGGTGAGGTTGAGGCGGCGTTGGCGTTCGGGCGTTGGCGGATGACGGTGCTCCGGTGGGTTTCGGGCTCGGGCGAAGGCACGGGGAGATGCGGACGAGCGATGGGGTTGCGGTGGTGATCTTAGGTGGAGGCAAGGTGGTCGGGGTCGAGTGCTGCGGCGGCAATGGCGTGGCGGCGGAGCTCAGGCTCCGGCGAGGGATTGCAGGCGATGGAGAGGGGTTCGGGGGTCAGGAAGGGGCAGAACAGGGTGAGGGGAGGGGTATATATATAGGGGGAGGGGTTTCCTGGGTGGAGGGGGCGAATCGGGGGAGGATCCCGCGATCTTCGGGATACAGCGGCGGCGGCGGTGGTTCTGGCGTGGGGAGGAAGAAGAGGAAGATGCGGGCGGGGCGATCGGGCAGTGGGCCCCAGCGGTCAGCGGCACAGGGCGAGCGAGGAAGGAGGGGGCGACCGAGGCGAAGTGGCTCCGGGCGTGCGCGTGGCTGCTGGGCCAGCCTGGCGCGTAGATGGGCCGAGGGAGAGCGAGAGAGAGAAAGTTAGGTGGGCCCTTGGTCCGTTGGCTTCGGCTAAATTTTTTTTTATAAAGCACAGACAAGAAAACTAAATAAAGGAAAAACAATAATACTTTTATATAGACATATTATATATCAAAATGACCGGAAGAATAAATCCTACAACACGAACATTTTTACATGGTGAAATCAAATTCACATAAATTCTAATAAATCAAAAAGTGCTACTGATGCAATTAAAATTCAAATAAAACTACTTTAAAACACCAAAATTATTTCAAACTTAATTTTCTCCATTTTTCTAATGTAGGGAATCATTTTACCCTATTTTCTATATATTTTAATTTTGGAGAAAATAATTTGAAATGAAACCAAATAACTCCAAATGGTTTTGAATTTAACAAAAAAATTCAAACCTTTCTTCATACTTCCAACTCATATTTCATATGTTTTGAAGAAGTCATTTTATCTTCTCTCATGAAAATGATTGAGTTGCATAGAGTTTATAAATTTGAAACACCTTCAAAATGAAATTCAAAAATCTTTCGAAACCCTTTTTTATTTCTGGAAGAAGTCATGTTTTCTTCACTCTAGGGTTGTGGTGATGAATTAAATTTGAATTTCATTGAGATCAAATGCAAGGATGAAAGTTTGGGAAGTCATTTCATTCCTTCTCATTCAACTTTCAAAAAGTTTCCAATTTCACTCAATTTCACACAATCAATCACTCACAATCAAACAAATAATCAAAGTGATTTATTTAATATAACATTCCAAAATTTAGAATTTTGGGATGTTACATGCTATGACTTTGCTATGCTTAATTGTTGTCACTAGGGCCCGAGTGCCATGATTTTAGATCTGAACCTATTATGTTTTCATCAATATATGAGTGTTCTTGATCCTATCTTCCAAGTCTATAGTCACCTATTATGTGTTATGATCATTAACCCCGAAGTGACAATAATAGGGATACTTACCGGTGATAACCGTAGTTTTAGGAGTTCATGTATTCACTATGTGTTAATGCTTTGTTCCGGTTCTCTATTAAAAGGAGACCTTAATATCCCTTAGTTTCTGTAAGGACCCCGCTGCCACAGGAGGGTAGGACAAAAGATGTTATGCAAGTTCTTTTCCATAAGCACATATGACTATATTAGGAATACATGCCTACATTATATCAATGAACTGGAGCTAGTTCTGTGTCACCCTAGGTTATGACTGTTACATGATGAACCACATCCGGCATAATTCTCTATCACCGATCCATTGCCTATGAGCTTTCCGTATATTGTCCTTCGCTTATTTAATTTCCCGTTGCTATTGCTATCATCACTACAAAATACCAAAAACATTACGTTTACTACTGTTACCTTTTGTTACCGTTACCACTACTATCATATTACTTTGTTACTAAACACTTTGCTGCAGATATTAAGTTTCCAAGTGTGGTTGAATTGACAACTCAGCTGCTAATACTTGAGAATATTCATTGGCTCCCCTTGTGTCGAATCAATAAATTTGGGTTGAATACTCTACCCTCAAAAACTGTTGCGATCCCCTATACTTGTGGGTTATCACTTTGCAATTCGCCATATCTGTACATTGCAACAAATCAAGAGCATACTTCTGCTGTGTAAGAATAATTCCCTCGGAATTGGGAAGCACCTCAATGCCAAGGAAATAATGGAGAGAACCAAGATCTTTGACAGGAAAAGTAGCGGATAATTGGCATAGCAAATGCGTCATAGCCGAAGAGGAAGAGCTCACAATGACGATGTCGTCAACATAAACAAGCATGTAGATGGTGACACTGTCTTGGACAAAGATAAACAGCAAGGTATCGGCAACCAAGGGAACAAAACCGAGCTGCTGAAGACACTCACTGAGACGAGCATACCACGCCCGAGGCGACTGCTTCAGACCGTAAAGCGCTTTATGGAGCTTGCAAACATAATCTGGACAAGAGGGATCTTGGAAACCCGGTGGTTGCTCCTCAGCGAGAATTCCTGGAGAAAAGCATTGATGATGTCCACCTGCTGAGATGCCAGCCACGAGAGACGGCAAGAGAGAGCATAAGACACACTGTGGCTGGTTTGACTACCGGAGAGAATGTTTCCGAGTAGTTGATCCCATACTGCTGAGTGAAGCCGCGAGCAACGAGACGTGCCTTGAACTTATCCAGGGAAACATCAGCTTTGTGCTTGACCTTGAAAATCCACTTACAGCCAATGATGTTCTTGCCAGGAGGACGAGGAACAAGTGTCCATTTCTTGTTTTGCTGAAGAGCCGAGAATTCAGACTCCATGGCTGGACGCTAGTGATCATCGGCAAGTGCCTGACGATAGGAGCGTGGTTCAGCATGAAACGCCCGTTGACATGGATCATGGCGAACAGTGACGTCGCTCGGCACCAGCTTTTCGACGATGTTGTCCTTGATCCTGGTCATCATCGGATGTGGTGCACTCGCAGGGGCGACGTCGGGGATGGCCTGGGAGGTTGATGGAGACGGCGAGTCAACGAATAAAGGCCCATGTGCTGAGCTGGATGCGGAGTCGCTCGCCGCACTGCCCGCCCCGTCAGCAGCGGAAGGGCCAGCCGGTGACACGGGCGAGACCGATGCATCCGGCCCAGTGGGAGTCGATGGAGACGTGGGCTCATGCGGCTGCTGAGAAATCCCATCTACATCGGAGCGACCTGGTGTGCATGCCGACGTAGAGTTGCTGGAGGCCAATCCAGCAGCACCTGCAGGAGAGAAAGACGAACTACAAGTAGCATCAGATAGCAAAGTCGTGTCATAATTGTGCATGCAATCATCCATTAGAGTCGGCTCTGTGATAGGAAAAAGAGTAGGCGGTGTGGAGAGTATGGAGGTGGAATTTTCCGCTGGCAAACTAGTGGAGAACGGGAATACATGCTCATCAAATATGACATCACGTGAAATATAAATGTGACTGCTTGAGCGATCCAAGCATTTGTAACCTTTGCGCATGGAACTATATCCCAAGAAAACGCATTGCCGAGAGCAGAATTCTAGCTTGCGGTTATTGTAGGGGCGTAGGTTTGGCCAACAGGAACAACCAGAAGCGCGAAGGAAGGTATAATCGGGTTTGTCACCAAAAAGACAGGAAACTGGTGTGGAGTTTTGGAGAACCCGAGTGGGCATGCGATTGATAAGATAGCAAGTTGTGAGAAAAGCCTCATCCCAGAAATGAACCAGAAGGGAGGAGTGAGCGAGAAGGGCGATGCCTGTTTTGATGATATGCTGTTGTTTCTGTTCAGCGATGCCATTTTGTTGGGAGGTGTGAGGGCAGGAGACCTGGTGCGCAATGCCTTCCTTTTGGAAGAAGCGAGAGACGGCGATACTAGCCACCCCAATCCGTTTGAACAGTTTTAATTTTAGCATCGAGCATGCGTTCAACATGTTTTTGTGAAGTGTAGAAGGCTTGTTCAACATTGGATTTACGCTTAAGGAGATAGATCCATGTAAAATGGCTATAATCATCCAGAAAACTCAATATTTGAAACCACCCACAAAGGTAATAGCAGGACCCCATACATCCGAATGAATAATTCCAAGAGGAGCATGAGTGACATGAGTAGAATATCGAAAGGGTAGCTGATGAACTTTTGCACGTTGACATGCATCACAAACACTAGAATTGCTAGAGGGTGCACAAGAAAATTTATTTATCCTAAGAACTGAATAAACGATGTTTTTGGACGGATGACCTAATCTTGTATGCCACAAATCTGAAGATAGCCTGACACTAGAGAGAGCTCGAGGACCGGACACGAGGGACGACTGCTTGTAGCTTGGCACCGGGTAGAGACCATTGCGGCATCTACTTTGAAGAAGAACCGCCTTCGTTGCTCGATCCTTAAGACGAAACACATGAGGGTGAAATTCAGCAATGGCATCATTATCAGAAACAAGTTTGCGCATAGATAGGAGATGTTTGTTGACGTGTGGAACATGCAGAACATTACGTAGATGCAGATTTTTGGATGAGCCAGGTATAGTGGAATGACCAACATGTGCAATAGACATACCTGCTCCGTTGGCTACATGCACATTGTCCTTTCCACCATAGCGCTGATGGAGGCTAAGACGATCAAGGTCGCTTGTCAGGTGGTCGGTGGCGCCAGTATCTACATACCAGTCCATGTTAATGGAGTAGGAGCCAGAGCCGGTGCTGGCGACGTTGCCGGAGTGCTCATGCTGCTCCTCCAGCTAGAAGGCGTGATTGAAGCAGTTGTGGCAGTGGAGAGCGTCATGGCCGAATTTGGAGCAGACCTAACACTTCAGGTTACTCCGGCCATTGTTGTGGCCACGGCCTCCACGACCACATCCGCCCTGATCACCTTGTCCACCAAGTGCGCCTTGGCCGCCTTGACCGCCGCGGTGACCATCATAGTTGCGTGCAGCAGCGTTGGCGGATGGGTGGATGTTGCCGGATGAAGCTTGTTGCTCGAGGCGAAGCTCAGCGCTGAGGAAGAAGGCGTAGAAGTTGCTGAGGCTGATGGGGTCGTCACGCGTCGTAATCGACGTGACCAGAGGCTCGAACTCGGGACCCAGTCCGGCGAGTATGTAGCCGAGCACCTCGTCATCTTGGAGCGGCTTGCCGATGGAGGCCATGGAGTCAGCAAAGCCCCGCATCTTGCGGTAGTACTTCGAGGCAGTGAGGTCATTTTTCTTCAGATTGGAGAGTTGATAACGTAGCTGCATGATGCGTGCACGATTCTGTGAGGCAAAAAAATCATGCAAGGTAGTCCAGACCTGAGTGGAAGTGGTGATTTGGGTCATTTTCCCAAGGATGTCCTCGGTCATGGAGCCAAGGAGCGCGATCATGAAGAGCTAGTCCTTCTAGTACCAGCTAAGGAACTCCGGGTTGGTGACCTCGATAGCTGCATCATCGGTGCCCTGTGCGAGGGTCTCCAGCGATGCTTCCTTGGTGTCGGTGACGTAGCCGAACAAACCGGTCAAGGCAAGGGCGGGGACGACTTGAGTCTTCCACAACATGAAGTTGTCCCGCATGAGGCGCAGCATGATGAGGTTGCCGAGTGTGGTGATGGAGATCAGAGCGGAAGAGGAGGAGCCAGCGGCAAGGGTGCCGGCGTGATGGTGGAAAGGGCATCGAAAGTGTTCGAGATGGGAGCAGCGGTGGAGCCGGCCATGGTGGGCAAGATTGGATCTTACTGCTCTGATACCAAGTTGGAAGAGATGATTTGCCGTGAGTAATTGCCTTAGGCTGGTCTTGTATTTATAGTCAGGAGATATACATGGTACAGAGTTTGTTACAACAAACATTGGCCGGATAGGAACAACTCTATCTCGTGCTAGATAAGCTATAGGAGATACTAATAGACTAGCTATACTAACTGACTAGTATCCTAGCTAACTCAATACGATTGCTTTAAAACCAAGCAACACAACGTAAACAGCCCCTGCACACAAATAACAAATACTCGCAACCCGACGTGTTAAAGGGGTTGTCAATCCCTTTCGGGTAACAGTGCCAGAAGTTGGTGCGTTGATGGGAGAAAGATGTAATAGATCGAATAAATAGATCGCAAATAAAATAAAGTGCAACAAAGTATTTTTTTTTATATTTTTGGATTAATAGATCTGAAAATAAACGCAAAGGAAAAGTAGATCGCAAAGGAAAATATTGTGAGAAAGAGACCCGGGGGCCGTAGGTTTTACTAGTGGCTTCTCTCGAGAAAAATAGCAAATGGTGGGTGACCAAATTACTGTTGGGCAATTGATAGAACTTGAAATACTCATGACGATATCCAGGCAATGATCACTACATACGCATCACGTCCAAGATTAGTAGACCGACTCCTGCCTGCATCTACTACTATTACTCCATGACCGCTATCTAGCATGCATTTAGTGTATTAAGTTCATGGAGAAACGGAGTAATGCAATAAGAACGATGACATGATGTAGACAAGATCTATCTATGTATAGATAGACCCCATCGTTTTATCCTTAGTAGCAATGATACATACGTGTCGGTTCCCCTTCTGTCACTGGGATCAAGCATCGTAAGATCGAACCCAGTACAAAGCACCTCTTCCCATTGCAAGATAAATAGATTAAGTTGGCCAAACAAAACCCAAATATCGGAGAAAAATTATGAGGCTATAAGCAATCATGCATAAAATAGATCAAAGAAACTCAAATACTTTCATGGATATAAAAGGAGATAGATCTGATCATAAACTCAAAGTTCATCGGATGCCCAACAAACACACTTCAAAAGAGTTACATCATATGGATCTCCAAGAGACCATTATATTGAGAATCAAGAGAGATAGGAAGCCATCTAGCTACTAACTACGGACCCGAAGCTCTACAAAGAACTACTCACGCATCATCGGAGAGGCACCAATGGAGGTGGTGAACCCCATCCGAGATGGTGTCTAGATTGGACCTGGTGGTTCTGGACTCTGCGGCGGCTGGATCAATATTTCGTCGACTCCCTAGGGTTTTGGGAATATTGGGGTGTTTATAGAGCAAAGAGGCGGTCCGAGGGGCCACCCGAGGTGGGCACAACCCACCAGGGCGCGCTTGGGCCTCCTGGCGCGCCCTGGTGGGTTGTGCTCCCCTTGGTGCACCCCCTAGGCGTAGCCAGGGCCCATTATGTTCCTTCTGGTCCAAAAAAATCTCCGTAAAGTTTCGTGGCATTTGGACTCCGTTTGATATTGATTTTCTGCGATGTAAAAAAATGGAAAAACAGCAACTAGCACTTGGCACTATGTCAATAGGTTAGTACCAAAAAATGGTATAAAATGACTATAAATGATTATAAAACATCCAGGATTGATAATATAATAGCATGGAACAATCAAAAGTTATAGATATGTTGGAGATGTATCACCCCCCATGGGGGACTTTCCCCCTTTGGTGGCTGCCCTCTCCTCCTCCTCCAACCTATATATACTAGGGGTTTTGCTCTACTGTTCATACAAGTTTTGGAGCCTCCTCTAGTTCTTCTAGTTCTAGTTCTGGTTGGTCCTATTTGAATAATTGGAGCTAGGCTAATCCTCTTTTCCTCATAACTAGCAAATGTGCCCGTGCGTTGCAACGGGAGAAACAAAAGCTTACACGCCGGACTCATCCATGTTGTCAATCCTAATATTTTCTACCATCACAAATGGTTGCCAACTTATCCATCTATTCAACACCAGTCTCTGTTAAACTTGATGCATGCATCGTCCGAACTAAATCACCAATTACCATGAAGTACTTAAACGGCTCAACTTATAAGTAGTGAAGGAAGTCAAAGCCCTCCTGGGAATGGATGACGAACTTTGTTAAGATTCGTCATAGTAAAAAATGTGCTAGCCATGTTAAAGGCTGCAGTAGGTAGACAATGCATGGTGTATTAGCTGTGAATTTTCGAATTCTTCTTTGAAAGTTAGGAAAGTTATACAACAATGTGGTCAGTTGAGGAAATTCCAGTTTCCACGCAAGAAACCTGAAACTTTGTGAGTGCAAATGTGATCTTGATGCTATATATGCGATTGACAGAATGAGCGAGATGGGATTCCTGGTATCGGATAAGTCGTCCGTAGCCATCCATGATTCTGACCTTTATCTCGATGGTGTCGGCACGAATGGTCGGAGCCCTGGCCGTAGTTGAAATAGGTGCCCTGTACCACGTCTCCTTGACGTCCAACATGATAGAGTCGGATAGTAGACAACTGCAAATTTTTGTCAAAAACATTAAGTCCATATGTATTATATGTGTGGTCTTTTTGTGGGAAATTATATGTGTTTTATCAATAACCAGCAAACATGCCCGTGCGTTGCAACGAAAGAAAAAAAGTTGACGCACTTCACTGCGAAACGAACCCCAATTGTCATGAATTACGTTGGCCAGATAGAGGATAAGTTTAATGATGACAAAAACAATGGATTAATTTACAACAGAATTTTTTGGGATGCTAAATCAAAACATGGGACATAAATCGTAGTCACTCAGGTGAGCAATCCTATCTTTAGATTACTGATAATAAGAATATCGTACAAACAATGCTTATTTTATTTACTGACATCAGAGGTAAAAATGTGGAATACTTCATCCCGCGCCCAGGCATGTATGTTTCCGGTGTTCACATTTTTTGTTTGACTTCAATATAACATTGTAGATCAGATTGTCGAGGCCTTGTGAAAAAGCATACCACATCAGCATACAAATCTTTAAAATGTCATCCGACAATAAAAATGGTGAGCATGCAACACTTTCAAAGTAATTTTACCTAGATGCAACCGTGGTTGTTCCTCCATATGTTTATTATATGCACTTCTATGAACCGGGATAAAAAATTCGTGAAGACAATTTATATTCGTTGCAATCTATATGTTTTCATTGCGTGTGTCCTAATATGTGTATATATATTAGTCTTACCGTCTTCACGTCTTAATAGTCAGTCAATATGAGCACGTGTCCTAATATGTGTAAGGAAACAAACAGAGCCAAATCCAACCTAAAAAGTCTGAGCACATATGCATTTATATTCGGACAACAAACACGTGTACACGTCCACGTACTATGAGATAATTACTGGTGCGTGAAGTAATCAGCCCGACCTGTGCGCCACACATCCTTGTGGAGCTACACACTATGCAGCCGATCTTTATCTTAAAGCTCAGTCCATCTTATCTCTAAGGTTGAACGCAGCAAAATCCCCCTTTTCTCTTCATCTCCACAAGCCCTCGTTGGGAGCCTCTCTAGTAGCCGGCTTGCAGCTCCCCCAAAGATCGAGCCTGTGCGCCCGAGGCCACCTCCCGGCGCTGCCTCGCCCTACCTCCTCCAATCGCATGGGCAAAGGAGCTCCTCTGCCCCAGGCCAGCCAGCGCCCCTCTCCTCCTCTCCTCTCTCGGCTTTCCCTTCTCCTTCTATCTAATCTCTCTCTCTCTCTCTCCTTTTCGAAAAAATCTAATCTCCCTCTCACGCTTTTCTCCGAGAGCCGCCATGGAACAACCGCAGCACCCACCTTGGAGTTCGCCGCCTCCGGCTACCTCTCTATCTTGGTCCGGATCTGTTCCATCCCGCCGCCAGAGCAGCTGGATCCGCCTCGGCCCAGCTCGCCCGTGAAGCCGTTGTCCCGTCTCTCCTCTCTGCCCTACTGTGCAGGCCACCGCCATCGCTGGCGGGCGTTGATACATCATTTGGTCATTGGTGTCCCTCTTTTTGGTTCCTTCCTTCCTCGCTGGTACCCAGCAGGCTACCTCCGGCCACCTCTCCATCTCGATCCGGATCTGCTCGGTCCAGCCGTCGGAGCAGCCAGATCCGCCTCCGGCCTATTCTTCTTTGTATCTCATGGGAAGGAGAAGGAGGCGCAGGCACCATGGAAGGTGCGAGCTCGCGTCGCGTGCAAGCAGGGATGTGATGGCGCGAAGTGGCTGCGGAGGAGGAGGGCGACGCGAGGGATATGGACAGAGGAGACGGAGCTGGCTGCGGCTGGAGTAGCGGCACTCCGTGCGATGGCCAGTTATTTTTTTAACGAAACGGTCCGGATCAACTAAAATAAAATAGGCACTGCAGGTTATTTTTAGAAAACTGTAGGGACTATTTAAAAAAAGGCGTGACGGTGAACCCGGAGACTCAATCCATGCTTTATTATTAGGGAGAGATAAGAAACCTAATGTGGTTCTAATCTTCTCCCTCTAATTCTCCAACGACGATTAGTTTTGCATGGCAAAGCGCTGCCGGATTATGAAGGTTGCACGCTTGCAACCAAGTAGAGAGGTCGTGCTTTTGGTCTTTGGTTCGAGGGACTGTTCATGGGCGGTACGAGGGATCATTCATCGGCGGTTTGAGGGACTCCAAGTACGATCTACACCTACATGTTCTTCTCCCGCTGCAACTCGGTGACGGTAACGGTCGTGATCCCAACCCATTATGCATCTTCATGTTGATCTTGGGTGATTGCAGATGCAAATTTTTTTCTTTTCTACTACGTTTTCCAACATTTAGGAGGTCATGAAGTTGGTGAATAATTGTGGTGTGAAAGAAAAAACTGCTCTCATGCACACAACCCTCACTCTTATAGTGAAGCCTGAGTTTAGGGAAATCTTCAATGTTCTTGAAACAAAATAAGGGAGGTTTGATTATCTAGAGAGGGAGCATGATAAGGACATGTTGAAGCACGTGTTGTGAACCATATTTTCTCATGTTGTAGAACTACATTTGGTTACATTATATCAATCATATTTGCTTGTGTTGTGAACTATATATGTCTTGATTGTTGAAACATGATTATGTTGTGAGAATATTTGCTTGTGTTGTTGAGTCGTATCTATGATGTGATGAATATTTTTCTATATTGTTGATGCTGAATGTGTTAACATTATTATATTCTTGTGTAGATGGATGCAAGGATGGAAGAAGTGGCCAGCAAGGGACAAGAGGGAATGAAACTTCTTGCTGAACTTGCAAAGGAGGCTGCTATCATGGGAAACCTAGGTAACTGTAAGTACATCTAGTGCCTCTTAGTGATTTTGGTGTATTGAAGACTTATAGGTTAAGGGATCGATGCGTTTGTGAGTGTACACAGGTCTATAAGTCTATGAGGAGTTTGATATTTACACACAAAGTCGACCCCTAAAAATGAAGTTCTTCGACTGGAGACTTTGGATTTCTGAAGACTTTGAAAGTGAAGAAATTGGTGTGATCCTGAAGACTTGGTATTCATTCGAGGAACATGAAGCATGAATACTTTTGTTTTCATAGTTTCATTTTCTCTTTCTTGAGTCATAGGAAACACCGTACTGTTAAAGGGGGTCGAGGAAATACTAAGGAAAAATTTCCAAGTGATGCTCAACTCAAATCCTACATCTACCAATCCCTTCGAGTGAAGCCATTGGAAATCTCATACAGTTCAGTCAAATTTCTTCAGTGATAGAGACGAAGTTCTTTTGGTCTCTGGGGAATTTGTTCTGACTGAGGAGTTTGATAACCCACAATTATAGGGGATCGCAATAGTTTTCGAGGGTAGAGTATTCAACCCAAATTTATTGATTTGACACAAGTGGAGCCAAAGAATATTCTCAAATATTAGCAGCTGAGTTGTCAATTCAACCACACCTGGAAACTTAATATCTGCAGCAAAGTGTTTAGTAGCAAGGTAATATGATAGTAGTGATAACGGTAGCAAAAGGTATCAGTAGTAAAAGTAATATTTTTGGTATTTTGTAGTGATGATAGCAATAGCAACGGAAAAGTAAATAAGCGAAGAACAATATATGAAAAGCTCGTAAGCAATGGATCGGTGATGGAGAACTATGCCGGATGCGGTTCATCATGTAACAGTCATAACCTAGGGTGACACAGAACTAGCTCCAGTTCGTCAATGTAATGTAGGCATGTATTCCGAATATAGTCATATGTGCTTATGGAAAAGAACTTGCATAACATATTTTGTCCTACCCTACCGTGGCAGCGGGGTCCTTACGGAAACTAAGGGATATTAATGCCTCCTTTTAATAGAGTACCGGAACAAAGCATTAACACATAGTGAATACATGAACTCCTCAAACTACGGTCATCACCGGTAAGTATCCTGATTATTGTCACTTCGGGGTTAATGGATCATAACACATAATAGGTGACTACCGACTTGCAAAATAGGATCAAGAACTCTCATATATTGATGAAAACATAATAGGTTCAGATCTGAAATCATGGCACTCGGGCCCTAGTGACAAGCATTAAGCATAGCAAAGTCATAGCAACATCAATCTCAAAACATAGTGGATACTAGGGATCAAACCCTAACAAAACTAACTCGATTACATGATAGATCTCATCCAACCCATCACCGTCCAGCAAGCCTATGATAGAATTACTCATGCACGGCGGTGAGCATCATGAAATTGGTGATGGAGGATGGTTGATGATGATGATGGCGACGGATTCCCCTCTCCGGAGCCTCGAACGGACTCCAGATCAGCCCTCCCGAAAGGTTTTAGGGCTTGGCGGCGGCTCCGTATCGTAAAACGCGATGATTTCTTCTGTCTGATTTTTTTCTCCCTGAAACACAATATATGGAGTTGGAGTTGGAGTCGGAGAGGCAACACGGGGCCCACGAGGTATGGGGCGCGCCCCCACCCTCGTGGAGAGGTGGTGGGCCCCCTAGCCTTCATATTTTGCAGGTATTTTTCATATTTTCTGAAAAGTTGCTCCGTGAAGTTTCAGGTCATTCCAAGAATGTTTGTTTCTGCACATAAATAACACCATGGTAATTCTGCTGAAAACAGCGTCAGTCCGGGTTAGTTCCATTCAAATCATGCAAGTTAGAGTCCAAAACAAGGGCAAAAGTGTTTGAAAAAGTAGATACGACGGAGATGTGTCAACTCCCTCAAGCTTAAACCTTTGCTTGTCCTCAAGCAATTCAGTTGATAAACTAAAAGTGATAAAGAAAAACTTTTACAAACTCTGTTTGTTCTTGTTGTTGTAAAAATGTAAAGCCAGCATTCAAGTTTTCAGCAAAGATTATAACTAACCACATTCGCAATAACACATAGGTCGCAAGTTTACTCATATCAATAGCATAATCAACTAGCGAGCCATAATAATAAATCTCGAATGACAACACTTTCTCAAAACAATCATAATATGATATAATAAGATGGTATCTCGCTAGTCCTTTCTGAGACCGCAAAACATAAATGCAGAGCACCTTTAAAGACCAAGGACTGACTAGACATTGTAATTCATGGTAAAAGAGATCCAGTCAAGTCATACTCAATGTAAACTAACAGTAATGAATGCAAATGACAGCGGTGCTCTTCAACTAGTGCTTTTAATAAGAGGAGGATGAATCAACATAAAAGTAAATAGATAGGCCCTTCGCAGAGGGAAGCAGGGATTTGTAGAGGTGCCAGAGCTCGGTTTTGAAACAGAGGTGAATAATATTTTGAGCGGTATACTTTCATTGTCAACATAACAACCAAGAGATGGTGATATCTTCCATTCTACACACATTATAGGCGGTTCCCAAATAGAATGGCAAAGTTTATACTCCCCCTTCCACCAACAAGCATCAATCGATGGCTTGCTTGAAACAACGAGTGCCTCCAACTAACAAGAGTCCCAGGGGGAGTTTTGTTTGCAATTATTTTGATTTAGTTTGCATAAAGCATGGGACTAGGCATCCCGATGACCAGCCATTTATCTCGTGAGTGAGGAGCGGAGTCCACTCCTCTTGAGAATAACCCGCCTAACATGGAAGATACAGACAGCCCTAGTTGATACATGAGCTATTCGAGCATATAAAACAGGATATTTATTTGAAGGTTTAGAGTTTGGCACATACAAATTTACTTGGAACAGCATGTAGATACCGTATATAGGTAGGTATAGTGGAGTCATGTGAAATAACTTTGGGGTTTAAGGGATTGGATGCACAAGCAGTATTCCCACTTAGTACAGGTGAAGGCTAGCAAAAGACTGGGAAGCGATCAGCTAGAGAGCGACAATAGTCATGAACATGCATTAAAATTAATCCACCATGAACATAAATATCGTGAAGGCTATGTTGATTTTGTTTCAACTACATGCGTGAACATGCGCCAAGTCAAGTCACTTAAATCAATCAGAGGAGGATACCACCCTATCATACCACATCATAACTATCTTAATAGCATGTTGGCACAGAAGGTAAACCATTATAACTCATAGCTAATCAAGCATGGCACAAGAAACTATGATCTCTAGTTGTCATTGCAAACATGTTTATTCATAATAGGCTGAATCAGGAACGATGAACTAATCATATTCACAAAAACAAAAGAGGTTGAGTTCATACCAACTTTTCTCATCTCAGCCAGTCCATCATATATCATAATAATTGCCTTTCACTTGCACGACTGAACGATGTGAATAATAATGATAATAGTGCACGTGCATTGGACTAAGCTGGAATCTGTAGGCACTCAATAAACAGGAGAAGACAAGGCAATATGGGCTCTTTTGTCAGATCAGCAATAATGCATATAAGAGCCACTTCAACAATTTAATTATGGTCTTCTCCTATCGACCCCAAAGGAAAGAAAAGAAATAAAACTATTTACACGGGAAAACTCCCAACAAGCAAAAGAAGAATAGGAAATCTTTTTGGTTTTTCTTTTTAATTACTACTACAAGCATGGAAATTAAACTAACTAAAAGCTACAACTAATTTTTTTTTGTTTTTCTTAAGGTTTATTAAACTCACAAGAAGAAAGCATAAAAAAGGAAAATAAACTAGCATGGATGATACAATGAAAAAGTATGAGCACCGAAATCTAGCAATGAGTGTGTGAGCATAAATGTAATGTCGGTGGGAAATACGTACTCCCCCAAGCTTAGGCTTTTGGCCTAAGTTGGTCTATGGCCACGGCTGGCCTGGCGGATATCCATAATAGTAGTTGGGGTCGTACTGAGATGCAGTAGCTATCGCCTGCTGAGCTGTAGCGTGGCGACGAGCGGCTTCCGCTCTTCTCTCGTACTCATCTGTCTCCTCTCTGGTAATAGTATATCTTCCTTTTGCCTGATGATCAAAGAAGGCGGGATCAGGGAGAGTCATATGGACAGCACGACGTCTGTCAAAGATTAGTCGATACTGGAGAGGTGATTCATTCCTCTCGACAAACTGGTGGTGAACCATAGCATTAAAATCTAGATAAGCAGGAGGTAATTCAATATCATCTTCATGTATGGCTACACAAGAAAATTAGCTATGCGGGTTGCATAAATTCCACCAAAGAAATCTCCATTAAATCTATTAAGATGCAACCTACGTGCAACAATGGCTCCCAAATTATAAGATTTGTCTCCTAACACAGCACTCTGAAGAATACTGAGGTCAGGGAGACACAAGTGACATGCCTCATCTTTACCATTAATGCATCTACCTATGAAGAGAGCAAAATAATAATATCAGGGATACCAAGGTTTCCAAAGTTTCTCGACCAATTAAACAACGACTAGCAAATGATGCAAAATAACGTAAAACAGGAAAATGTATGCTAGTAATTCCTACATCGAAAACCTTCCTTGTTTCCCCTACAGTGATAGTATCAATAAACCCCTCCACATCATCGCAATCTGGTTCTTCTGTCTTGCCCTCAAAAGGGACTAAACAAACCCAACAAAAATCATAAAGTGACATCTCCTTATGCTCATCATATAAATAAAACTCCACCATCGGTGGTGAGCTCCTAGAATGGAAATGAAAGTTTTGCACAAAGATATTTGTGAGTAAGAGATACTGATCGCATTGGTCATGGAGGAAAGCGGTAAGGCCTGCATTCTTAGCCAATTCATGAAAATCTTCATAAATCCCGGCTGCTCTCAAGAAATCTTCGGAAGGCCATTCACACGCCCGAACCTCTGCGGTGCGATGCAGATTATACTTAGGCTTCGGTGCCTTTTCCTTCGAGCTTTGGCTCGATGAGCCCCTCAAAAGTCTCCTCATCATTTTCTGAAAATTTTTGAAATTTTTAGTAACTTCAAAATAAAATTAAACCAAACTCAATAATATTGATAGCAACTACTCCTACAAGTGCCTAGAGACTATATCATGCATCAAAACTACTTTTGACCATATAAATTTGACATGCAAGCACAAGAACAGGGTCACCTAAGCAGCAAAAATTTGCAATGAATAAAGCACTAGAACAAAAACTAATTGGACCAATGGAGGAGTCACATACCAAGGAACAATCTCCCCAAGCAGTTTTGTGAGAGGTGCTTTGAGCAAGGAGATCGAAAATGGCAGCAAAACGAGCTTGGACTCGGGTTTGAGCTGGTTATTCGTGTTTGGGGGAGGAAGAAGGAGTGTGTGGGTGAAAGGATAAGTGGAGGAGGGCCACCGAGGGCACACGAGGCAGGGGCGCGCCCAGGGGGTAGGGCGCGCCCTCCACCCTCATGGGCAGGTGGTTGACCCCCCTGCTGTATTCTCAGTGCCAAATATTCTCAAATATTCTAGAAAAAATCATATTTAAATTTCAAGGCATTTGGAGAACTTTTATTTTCGAGGTATTTTTATATTGCACGGATAATCAGATAACAGACAGAAAAATATTTGTTTTATTTTATTTAATATAAATAACAGAAAGTAAAAGTAGGGTACAGAAGGTTGTGCCTTCTAGTTTCATCCATCTCATGGTCATCAAAAGGAATCCACTAACAAGGTTGATCAAGTCTTGTTAACGAACTCATTTCGAATAACATGGAACCGGAGAAATTTCGAATAACACTATGTTACCTCAACGGGGATATGCACATCCCCAATAATAAGAATATCATATTTCTTCTTAACAGTAGGAAGAGGAAATTCAAAACCTCCAAATACAATCGATGGAATTTTTCCAATAGAGTTGATACTATGAACTTGAGGTTGTTTCCTCGGAAAGTGTACCGTATATATGCTCGTTACCATTAACATGAAAAGTGACATTGCCTTTAGTGCAATCAATAACAGCCCCTGCAGTATTCAAAAAGGGTCTTCCAAGAATAATAGACATACTATCGTCCTCGGGAATATCAAGAATAACAAAGTCCATTAAAATAGTAACATTTGCAACTACAACAGGCACATCCTCACAAATACCGACAAGTATAGCAGTTGATTTATCAGCCATTTGCAAAGATATTTCAGTAGGTGTCAACTTATTCAAATCAAGTCTACGATATAAAGAGAGAGGCATAACACTAACACCGGCTCCAAGATCACATAAAGCAGTTTTAACATAATTTTTTTTAATGGAGCATGGTATAGTTGATACACCGGGATCTCCAAGTTTCTTTGATATTCCACCCTTAAGAGTATAATTAGCAAGCATGGTGGAAATTTCAACTTCCGGTATCATTCTTTTATTTGTAATAATATCTTTCATGTACTTAGCATAAGGATTGATTTTGAGCATATCAGTTAATCACATACGCAAGATAGGTCTAATCATTTCAGCAAAGCGCTCAAAATCCTCATCATCCTTTTTCTTGGATGGTTTGGGAGGAAAAGGCATGGGTCTCTGAACCCAAGGTTCTCTTTCTTTACCATGTTTCCTAGCAACAAAGTCTTTCTTATCATAACGTTGATTCTTTGATTGTGGGTTATCAAGATCAACAGCAGGTTCAATTTCTATGTCATTATCATTACTAGGTTGAGCATCATCATGAACATTATCATTAACATTATCACTAGTTTCAGGTTCATTACCAGATTGTGTTTCAGCATCAGAAATAGAAATATCATTTGGATTCTCAGGTGTTTTAGTGATAGGTTCACTAGAAGCATGCAAAGTCCTATCATTTTTCTTTTTCTTCTTTTTAGAAGAACTAGGTGCATCTATATTATTTCTTTGAGAATCTTGCTCAATTCTTTTAGGATGGCCTTCAGAATACAAAGGTTTCTGAGTCATTCTACCACCTCTAGTCATAACTCTAACAGTATGATCATTATTCTTATTATTCAATTCATTGAGCAAATCATTTTGAGCTTTAAGTACTTGTTCTACTTGAGTGGTAACCATAGAAGCATGTTTACTAATAAGTTTAAGTTCACCTTTGACATTAGCCATATAATCACCCAAGTGTTCAAGCATATTTGAATTGTATTTCAATTGTCTACCAAAATAAATAGTAAAATATTCTTGCTTAGCCATAAATTTATCAAACTCATCTAAGCATGGGCTAGCAAACTTAGTAAATGGGATTTCAGCTTTATCATATCTGTAGAGAGAATTTACCTTTACTACCTGTGTCGGGTTATCGAGACCATGTACTTCTTCAATAGGTAATGGATTAAGATCATACATTTCTTCAACAGGCGGTAAATTAAGACCGTGTATTTCTTCAATATGAGGTAAATTCTTAACATCTTCAGCTTTAATACCTTTTTCTTTCATAGAATTCTTTGCCTCTTGCATATCTTCAGGACTGAGAAATAGAATACCCCTCTTCTTCGGAGTTGGTTTAGGAATAGGCTCAGGAATTGGCTCCGGAGGTGTCCAATTATTTTCATTTGTCAACATATTATTCAATAGAATTTCAGCTTCATCCAGTGTTCTTTCCCTGAAAACAGAACCAGCACAACTATCCAGGTAATCTCTAGAGGCATCGGTTAGTCCATTATAAAAGATATCAAGTATTTCATTTTTCTTAAGAGGATGATCAGGCAAAGCATTAAGTAATTGGAGAAGCCTCCCCCAAGCTTGTGGGAGACTCTCTTCTTCAATTTGCACAAAATTATATATATCCCTTAAAGCAGCTTGTTTCTTATGAGCAGGCAAATATTTAGCAGAGAAGTAATAAATCATATCCTGGGGACTACGCACACAACCAGGATCAAGAGAATTAAACAATATCTTAGCATCACCCTTTAATGAGAACGGAAATATTTTAAGGATGTAAAAGTAACGAGTTCTCTCATCTTTAGTGAATAGGGTGGCTATATCATTCAGTTTAGTAAGATGTGTGACAACAGTTTCAGATTCATAACCATGAAAAGGGTCAGATTCAACCAAAGTAATTATATCAGGATCAACAAAGTATTCATAATCCTTATCAGTAACAAAGATAGGTGAAGTAGCAAAAGCAGGGTCATGTTTCATTCTAGCATTTAGAGATTGCTTACTCCATTTAGCTAATAACCTTTTTAGTTCATTTCTATTTTTGCAAGCTTCTTGATCAAAAACATAACCCTTAGGAATAACAAGTGATTCTTCATCATCACGTTCATCAGTATCATCAGATTCAATATTTTGAATTTCTCTAGCTCTAGCAAGTTGTTCATCAAGAAATTTACCAAGTGGCACAGTAGTATCAGGCATAGAAGTAGTTTCATCATAAGTATCATGCATAGCAGAAGTGGCATCATCAATAACATGTGACATATCAGAACGAATAGCAGAAGCAGCTGTAGGTGTCACAAGCTTACTCAAAACAGAAGGTGTATCAAGTGCAGAGCTAGATGGCAGTTCCTTACCTCCCCTCATAATTGAGGGATAGATCTTGGTTCTTGGATCTTTCAAGTTCTTCATAATGATAAGCAGATATAAATCCCAATTGACTCAAAGAATAGAGCTATGCTCCCCGGCAATGGCGCCAGAAAATAGTCTTGATAACCCACAAGTATAGGGGATCGCAACAGTTTTCGAGGGTAGAGTATTAAACCCAAATTTATTGATTTGACACAAGGGGAGCCAAAGAATATTCTCAAGTATTAGCAGCTGAGTTCTCAATTCAACCACACCTGGAAACTTAATATCTGCAGCAAAGTGTTTAGTAGCAAGGTAATATGATAGTAGTGATAACGGTAGCAAAAGGTAACCGTAGTAAAAGTAATGTTTTTGATATTTTGTAGTGATGATAGCAATAGCAACAGAAAAGTTAATAAGTGGAGAATAATATATGGAAAGCTCATAGGCAATGGATCAGTGATGGAGAATTATGCCGGATGTGGTTCATCATGTAACAGTCATAACCTAGGGTGACACAGAACTAGCTCCAGTTCGTCAATGTAATGTAGGCATGTATTCCGAATATAGTCATACATGCTTAAGGAAAAGAACTTGCATAACATCTTTTGTCCTACCCTCCCGTGGTAGCGGGGTCCTTACGGAAACTAAGGGATATTAAGGCCTCCTTTTAATAGAGAACCGGAACAAAGCATTAACACATAGTGAATACATGAACTCCTCAAACTACGGTCATCACCAGTAAGTATCCTGATTATTGTCACTTCGGGGTTAACGGATCATAACACATAATAGGTGACTATCGACTTGCAAGATAGGATCAAGAACTCTCATATATTGATGAAAACATAATAGGTTCAGATCTGAAATCATGGCACTCGGGCCCTAGTGACAAGCATTAAGCATAGAAAAGTCATAGCAACATCAATCTCAGAACATAGTGGATACTAGGGATCAAACCCTAACAAAACTAACTCGATTACATGATAGATCTCATCCAACCCATCACCGTCCAGCAAGCCTACGATGGAATTACTCACGCACGGCGGTGAGCAACATGAAATTGGTGATGGAGGATGGTTGATGATGACGATGGCGACGGATTCCCCTCTTCGGAGCCTCGAACGGACTCCAGATCAGCCCTCCCAAGAGGTTTTAGAGCTTGGCGGCGGCTCCGTATCGTAAAACGCGATGGTTTCTTCTCTCTGATTTTTTTCTCCCCGAAACACAATATATGGAGTTGGAGTCGGAGAGGCAACAGGGGGCCCACGAGGTAGGGGGCGAGCCCCCCACCCTCGTGGATAGGTGGTGGTCCCCCTAGCCTTCACCTTTTGCAGGTATTTTTCATATTTTCTGAAAAGTTGCTCTGTGAAGTTTCAGGTCATTCCGAGAACGTTTGTTTCTGCACATAAATAACACCATGGTAATTCTGCTGAAAACAGCGCCAGTTCGGATTAGTTCCATTCAAATCATGCAAGTTAGAGTCCAAAGCAAGGGCCAAAGTGTTTGGAAAAGTAGATACGACGGAGACGTATCAGAGTTAGGAATTCACCAATGCGGATTTGCCTACACAGTGAGGAACATGATAGCCCTGAGGAATTTGATACTCAAAATTCCGACCGTTGTTGTGCTATGCGCCAGCTGTCCAAAAATAACTACCCACCTAACGGTCATATAATTGAAGGGCATTTATGTCTTATCATGCCGGGCTGCTCCCTAGGCTATAAATAGCCCCCCCTACAACCACTAGCTGGTTGGCTGCTCCGAGAGAAACTGACACTTGTCATTTGAGAGCATCCCATCCTCCGAGGACTTTGAGTGAAAATCATCAAGTGAGGAAAACCCAAACCCAAACCCAAACACCTACAAATGTGTTTGTGAGTGTACACAGGTTTATAAGTCTATGAGGAGTTTGATATTTACAGACAAAGTCGACCCCTAAAAATGAAGTTCTTCGACTGAAGACTTTGGATTTCTGAAGACTTTCTGAAGACTTTGAAAGTGAAGAAATTGGTGTGATCCTGAAGACTTGGTATTCATTCGAGGAACTTGAAGCATGAAGACTTTTGGTTTTGCAGTTTCATTTTCTCTTTCTTGAGTCATAGGAAACACCGTGCTGTTAAAGGGGGTCAAGGAAATACTAAGGAAAAATTTCCAAGTGATGCACAACTCAAATGCTACATCTACGAATCCCTTCGAGTGAAGCCATTGGAAATCTCATACAGTTTAGTCAAATTTCTTCAGTGACAGAGACGAAGTTCTTCTGGCCTCTGAGGAATTTGTTCTGACTGAGGAGTTAGGAATTCGCCAATGCTGATTTGCCTACACAGTGAGGAACATGATAGCCCTGAGGAATTTGATACTCAAAATTCCGACCATTGTTGTGCTATGCGCTAGCTGTCCCAAAATATCTACCCACCTAACGGTCATATCATTGAAGGGCATTTATGTCTTATCATGTCGGGTTGCTCCCTAGGCTATAAATAGCCGCCCCCTACAACCACTAGCTGGTTGGCTGCTCCGAGATAAACTAACACTTGTCATTTGAGAGCATCCCATCCTCCGAGGACTTGGAGTGAAAATCATCAAGTGAAGAAAACCCAAACCCAAACACCTACAAACCCCAAGTGATTGAGCGTCACTGAAGAGATTGATCCTGTGTGGATCCAACGCTTGTTACCTTTGAAAACTATGCATCTTCCAGGCGGTTAGCGTCATGGTCTAGAGCATCCAAGAGGAAATTGTGGATCACCGAGTGACCAAGTCTGTGAAGGTTTGCAAGTCACCTGAGGACTTACCACGAGTGATTGGGCGAGGTCTGTGTGACCTTAGCTCAAGGGGAATATGGTGAGGACTGAGTGTCCTGAGCTACGTATTCAGCGATGGGTGTCCGGGATTGTGTGTCCTCGGGTTTAAATACCTAGCCGCCCTAACCAGATGTACAACTGTCACAGTAGTTGGAACGGTCTGCCAAATCATTGTCTTCACCAAGCTACCTGGTTCTATTTCCTCAACCCTTCCATTTCCTCATTTCTGTGTTGTGTGCTTATTCATATCTGTTTGATGACTTTGACTGAAGACTTTCTCTATTTTCTCAGCTCAATTTCTTTAGTCTGTTTGTCTTCATTCTGTGTTATCTTGTGTTTACGCTTTCTGTACTCTGTGCTTGTTTTCATTTCATCATGAAGACCATGCTCATGTTCTATTATGTTTACTTTTGAGTACTTATTCCGCTGCAAGTAGTTCTTTTCCTCACCCTAAAATTCCTTAGTGAAGAATTCATAAAAATCGCCTATTCACCCCCCTCTAGTCGATAACGCACTTTCAATTGGTATCAAAGCAAGGTACTCCCTTGTTATGTGTGATTTTGGTTTAACTGCCTGGAGTTTTAGTTATGTCGACCACAGGAATGAAGACTATGACATGCCCCATCTTTGACGGTCATGATTATCCCAAGTGGAAGGCCATGATGAAGAAGCACCTCATAGCGATGAACAGCAAACTCTGGACCGTCACAGAAATTGGTCTCACTAACCTATGCAAGATGGCGGAGGCTGATGATATTCGCAAGTACACGTTACTCAAACTCACGGCGAAGGACATCATTTGCTCCAGCTTGTCACAAAACCAGTTCAGGAACGTTATGCATCTCAGCCATGCGAAACTAATCTGGGACCGACTCTCTGAGGTCTATCCAAGTCATCGATCTCACCATGAACCCTGGTTCGAGGACTTCATGGAATCGCGCAAGGCTATGACTGTCAATTCATAATCATCATCCTCTGCACCATGCCTTATGGAAAAAGGTGCCAAGGTAACTGAATGCTACTTATCTGAGTCTAGTGATGATGAATCTGGTGATGAATTTGGACCCAGTTATGTCAAACTTGCTTCCCTTGCCACTAAACAACAAAGAGCTTTGGAAAAAGTTCAAAACATGCTAAATGAGAGCGACGATATGTTGGGCGACGAAATGGATTGCACTAAAATTTTGACTAAAAATCTTCAGAGACTTCAGTCCAAGTTTGACAATCTTCAAGGTCATCATAACACTCTCCTATCTGATCATGAGAAGCTTGCTTATGAATTTCTTCAAAGAAAGCAGGATCTTGAGCAGTTAAGAGTGAGTTATGAAGATCTTCAGAAGGAGCGTGATTCATTACTTGCTCAATAGATCAACGCTACTCAGGATGAATTTGTTCCTCCAAGTTTGAAGTGCATTGAACGTGAGACTGCTAATTCTTCACCTGAATGCTCAAATACTTCCATTGCTGCAAATTCTTCAACTGCCTCTGCTATCACTAATTCCTCATCTGAGGACATTGCTAGTATCACTGATGATGCAGGGCTGAAGGAATTGTATATGACAGGCATGTACAAAAGCCTCAAAGGGCATCGGGCTCTTTGTGACGTGCTTAAAAGGCAGATCCTCAACAGGAACCCTAGGAAATAGGGTATTGCCTTTGAGAGGAAACTCAATGCTGATGGGACCTACTGGAAACCTGAGCAGTATCCCAAAACCTCATGGGTTGCTGCAAAGGGACCTTCAGTGGATCCATCTACTTTATCTGGCTTTACATGTGAATCTTCATATTCTTCTGATGAGTCATTTGACTCCAATTATAAACTGTTCAAAAATCAGAATGGTGAAGTATTTGCTAGATATGTTGGCACTAACTGCAGGAATGGTTCTCCTATGAAGAAAATCTGGGTTCCCAAAAGGTGCCTTGAAAATCTTCAGGTGAATGTCATCATGACACCACCTGTGAAGAATAGGAACCCCAGATCAAATTCTTCATATGGACCAAATTCTTCATATGGATCCAAGTCCTCATACGGACCAAACTCCTCACATGGATCAAATTCCTCAAAAGGATCAAAGTGCTCATATGAGCATCATCGTGCTAACCCGTCTGTTTCGTAGGGAAGATCTAAGGATTATGGATATGTGCATTATTCTTCAAATCATTATGTTCATAAGTCCTCAAAGAATTTCTCTGCTTACTCCTATGCTTACCCTAACCCCTCTTATGTGAAATGAAGTGGATTGGCATCTATGCCACCTTTCTCTTATGGAGCTCACAGAATGATGAACTCTTCGCCACCCCTTCAGATGTGGGTGGTGAAGAAAAAGAACTAACCTCTTATGCAGGGATAGGTCTCGAGACGAACTTAATTGTTTGAAGAATTTGCTGAAGACCTGAATTTGCTTGAAAGGACGCAAGCTAATCATGAAGAAATGAATTTTCATTTCTCACGTCCTCATACTGCTTTATCTATTCTATTGCTTGATGAAATTGATCTGATGAAATTAATACCATATTCTTCAATGATGAAGTATATGAGTTCGTAAGTTGCACTAATTCATCTGCAGGATGATCAACCCAAAGCCACTGAGTACAAATCACATGACTAGTGACAGGAGCTTATTGATGGACTCTGCTCTATCTCCATCACATCTAAAGCATATCACCTACGCTGACAAAGGCAAAAGCAAGGTATTGGATCTAGGTAAGGTTGCAATCTCAAAGGATCAACACATGGACAAAGTCATGCTTGTCGAGTCCTTAGGGTTCAACCTCATGTCTGTCTCAATGCTTTGTGATCTCGATATGGATGTTGTATTTGGCAAGTATCGTTGTGTTCTGATCATGGAAGCTAAAAATTCCAAAGTCTTCGAAGGCTTTAGGAGAGGAGATTTGTGTATTGTTGATTTCTCTACAGGACCACAACCTGCTACATGTCTACTTGCAAAAGCTTCAGAAGGCTGGCTATGGCATCGATGACTTGGTCATGCTGGCATGAGAAATCTGCACACACGCTCGTGAAGAAGAAGCATGTCATTGGCATCGAGAGTGTCAAATTCCTCAAGGACCATTTGTGTGGAGCTGGTGAAGCTGGAAAGATTACCAAGGCCAAGCATCCAGCGAAGACTATCATGACTACTACTCGACCATTTGAATTGCTTCACATGGATCTCTTTGGCCCTACTCACTATGCCACATTTACTAATGCTGCATCGTTATATGGCTTTGTCATTGTTGATGATTATTCTCGATATACATGGGTGCATATCATCACTTACAAAACTGAAGTGCAGGAAGTCTTCAAACGATTTTCCTCGAGGGCTTCAACCAACTTTGCTGTGAAGATCAAGCACATCAAAAGTGATAATGGAACTGAGTTCAAGAACACTAGTCTTGATGACTATCTTGATGAACTTGGTATTACTCATGAGTTATCCGCTCCTTATACTCCTCAGCAAAATGGCGTTGTGGAGTGCAAGAATAGGACTCTTGTTGAGATGGACCGCACTATGCTTGATGAGTACAAGACGCCTCCTCGCTTTTGGCCTGAGGCAATTGATACTCCATGCCACATCATCAACAGGGTATATCTTCACAAATTCTTCAAGAAGACTGCATATGAACTCCTCACTGACAAGAAACCCAATGTGAGTTATTTCAAAGTCTTCGGTGCTAAATTTTGGATTAGAGATCCTCATCACAGTTCTAAATTTGCACCGAAAGTGAAAGTGCTACTGATCGACTAGAGGGGGGGGGGGTGAATAGGCGATTTTTATGAAAGTCTTCAAAACATGTAAGTTTCGAAGACAAATGATAGAAATAAACCTATTACCATGCAGCGAAAGGTAGACTACACTAGGCAAACCATAGTCAAGTATTCAATGAAGTGAAAGCACAATGACTAATAGCAGCTAGGCAGTAAGGATCAGGTAGGAAGATATTGTGAAGCCAATCAGAACAAGTAATCACTCCGTGAAGTCAAATGGTGATGCAATTGTACAATGACTTCACAAGGACAAACAGTAAGTAAAGGGAAGGGAAGGATGAAACCAGTGACTCGTTGAAGACAATGATTTGTTGGACCAGTTCCAGTTGTTGTGACAACTGTACGTCTGGTTAGGGAGGCTGAGATTCAACTCAGAAGACCTTGTCTTCACCTTATTCCCCTTGAGCTAAGGATACCCAGTCCTCGCCCAATCACTCTAGTAAGTCTTCAAGGTAGACTTCCAAACCTTCACAGACTTTGTTCACCAGCGATCCACAATGACTCTTGGATGCTCAGAACGCGACGCCTAACCGGCTGGAGGATTCACAGTCCTCAAGTGTAATAAGTCTTCAGATCACACAGACAGGAAGACTTAAGTGATGCCTAACACTCTTTGGCTCTGGGTGTTTAGGGCTTTATCCTCTCAAGGAATTCTCTCTCAAAGGCTTCGAGGTGGGTTGCTCTCAAATGAAAAAAGTTGTGCTTTAACTCTGAGCAGCCAACCGTTTATGGTTGTAGGGGGTGGGCTATTTATAGCCACTAGGCAACCCGACCTGATTTATCTGAAATGACCTTGGGTCACTAAGGAACTGACACATGTTCCAACGGTCAGATTTCAAACACACACGGCAACTTTACTTAGGCTACAAGCAAAGCTGACTTGTCCAACTCTGGACAAGATTCGCTCTCATAGTCTTCACTCGAAGACATAGGATTTTGGTTAAGCATCACTTCAGTCATTCTGAATGGTTCTCTTGGACCCCACTTAATAGTACGGTGGTTCCTATGACTCAATAAAGAAAAACACAGAACGACGAAACTGCTAAGTCTTCGCGCTCCATAGTCTTCATGCGATGTCTTCTCTTGTCATAGTCTTCAATGTGAATGTCTTCACATACCACCTTTGACTTCAATGTCTTCATACATTTTTAGGGGTCATATCTGGTAGGAAAATCGAATCAATGAGGGACTTCTACCTGTGTTATCCTGCAATTCTCACAAACACATTAGTCCCTCAACTAGGTTTGTCGTCAATACTCCAAAACCAACTGGGGGTGGCACTAGATGCACTTACAATCTCCCCCTTTTTGGTGATTGATGACAAACTAGTTGAAGTTTAATGGGGAATATAATATGTGAAATTGTAAAGGATAGGGAATTGCCTTCATAAGTTGCAAGGGCTCCCCCTGAAGATGTGCATATAAGTAATTTGCTTTTGGAATGCAAATGCACATGGCAGGTTGTACTTGTGGAGATCCTCTTCAACTTATGATGACAATTCATCATGCATGAAAAGTATGTGAAGATAATGACATGCATAATGAAAAATGGACGTCTGCAAAATGATCTAAGTGCGGAATTTATCGTCGCACATGCAGAATTTATCATCGCATCACAGAATAGCAAATAAGTAGCAGACGACCATCGAGTTTAAGTGTTACAACTCAAATAACCAAATATATCAAAACGAGAGTTGTAAACACTAGGCAAAACATAAAGCAACTGCCCATATGGACCCGCTTGAAGACTATCAAACTCATATGCTTCTCCCACTTTTGTCAGTAAGGACCAAAAAGGTTTGAAGACATAGAGCGTCTACTCGTTCCCAGGAGGAGTAGGTGAGGCAGCAAGGTCGTCGGTGTTGTTCGGCGGTGCAGACGAACTCGGGGCAGTGTCGATGCGTGCAGAAGTAGGGAGCGGTGAAGTGGCAACGTCTTCGTCCTCGATCACTCTGGCATTCACAGTTGCCGTGGAGGAAGAGAACTTAGAGTCTTCAAGAGACGGAGTTCGTCGCAGTACAGTCCTTCTTGGAGGTGTGGAGTCAAACTTGAAACGTTCAGAGAAGCCATCCTCTTGAAGATCATCTTCAACATTGTCATGGTGACCAATGTCTTCAGCTGCGGTGGGATCAGCTGCTAGAATGTCTTCAGCTTCATGAGCCTCTGTGGAAGCAGGCTCATGTTGGCGCTCTTGATGTTCAGCTGCAGGGCGAACCATGGAGATAGGTTCAACAACTAAGGGCTCTGTGGTAGCAGCCCGATCCTTCTTGGTCTTGCGCTTCTTCTTGGAGGGAGCATTAGCAGAGGCTTCAGGATGTTTCCTCTTTCCCGCTTCAGCCTCAGCAGTCCTCGTCTTCTTCAGTTCTGAAGCAGTTGACCTGACCTTTGGCTTCGAGCCAGTCATGTTAGCTGGGAAGACAATGGGATGTGCTTCCTGCCTTGGTGCTTCGGGTTCGGCCACAGCTGGCTTCTTCTTCTTCTTGGCAGCCATCCTGGGATCGATGCCAGGACGAGCAAGGGCCTTGCGCTTCTCAGCCTCATTGTAGGCTTGCACACACTTGTCAGCCAGGCTCTTCATGCTCTCACGAGAACCTTGAGCTTCTTCACGCTTCTTGAGAAAGGCTTCTTTGAGCTCGTGCAGCATGATCTTGAAATTTTTGACCTCTTGCACGCTGAGCTTGGCCATGTGCTTCTTGAACTGAGCTTTCTCAAAGTCGATCTTTTGCTTCAGTTCAACGATGCGCTGAGCTATAGCTAGCTCCGAAGCAATGGCACCATGGAAGGCGACACTAAGACCAATTGGAAGTTGCAGATCTTCAAAGCTGAGGTTGGGCGTGTCAAACCACTCATCAATGAAGTTGCGGATGATTGCCACGTCAAAGAGAGGCAAGTCATTGAAGATTTCTGCTTCTTCTTTGCTCTTGATCAGTTGCTCAAGAGCGTCATCTACAAGATCTTCATCGCTGGACAGATCAATAGCGTCGTTGCGCAGAATAGCAGCAGCAGTCAGTTCTTGGCTGGTGTGTTGCAGAGGCATCTTGACTTTCGAGGGCTTGGAGATGCATGACAAATCTTCAGACTGCACACTGTCTTCAGGAGGTGCAGTAGCCAGTGGCTTCGCCCGTGAGATTTTTGGTGCTGAGGCAGGCTTTGAAGGTTTAGGCTGCTTCAGTTTCTTTGGCTTCAGTGGTGCAGGTGCTTCATCAGATTTAGCATCATCTGCAGGCTCATCCACGGCTGTCCCTTGAACCATGATATGAGTGATGAGACCTTCCAGGTTGTAGAAGGCCCAACAAGATTGGGTTCAGCTTCACGGGTGCCATCGGCACGGGGAGCAGAGGGACCAGGGTTGAAAGTCTAGTCCCAATGACTTCTTGTTCTGCTTCACCGAATTCTGGGCAAACTGGAAGTTGCGCTTGAATAGATTGTCGTCACGACACCATAGCAATGACGATGGGTCAGCATCCGCAGACTGTGGTCCACGGACCATGCAGGGATAGAAGCCTTGTTCAATGGCTTCATCTCTGGACCTGGGTTGAAGATTTTTGCATAGGATGTCTCCCCATGGTCGCTTGATGGCATTCTTCTCAGCATATTCCTTGGTCACAAACCGGTACTTGAACCATTATTCTGCCCAATACCTTCGAATCCATTGGATTCGGGTCTTGCGCTGATTGTAATCCTCTTCTAGATCTGTCTTGTACAGCTCTGAGAGGTCATCGGGTAGATCTCTTGATGTTTCACCTCGACGCTTTCTGCCACCCTTCCTTATTGATTTATCTGCAGCCATGAACTTTAAACTGAATGGCTTCAACACGTTCAAAGGCTTCAAAGGCTTTCTCTTGCTGGACAAACAAGAACTGGCTTCGGGAGAATTTATATGATGCTGTAAGAATTCTGTAAATGAATGCAGCTATGAGAACCAAGGGATTCTCCCACGGACATGTATCTGTGACAGCATTAAGGTGCGAGGTAAGGGGAAGAGGTCATATGCATTCTCAAAAGATTTTGAAGATAAATCAGTTTAGAAGACATTGACCTTATCGTGCGAAGACATTCACTCATAGATAAGGAGTTGGTTCCAGATTTGTATGAATCCACGGATCAGTACAAGTGAGGGATCTAACTACTTTGTGAAGCATAAGTGAACATACTAGGCATATTATGAGATGCAGTATGAAATAGATCCAACTTGTGTGAACAGAAACTGCTTGTGGTAGAAAGTAACGAATCTATAGGATCAAAGGGGCCGTAAAAAGGAAGTTTTATTTACCACACGAAGAACTGCTAGACGAAGTGGAAGAGGAGGCCGAGCAGTTCGATCGTCTGTGCCCTAACTTGGCGACGGAGGACACCTACGGCGACGGCGGAGAAGACGATGTCCGCGGCCGGCGTGAGGACGGCGTCGGAGAGGTCGCGACAGCTAAGCGCTTTGTCGCCGGCGTCGTCGAGGGCTAGCGGTGGCGCTAGGGTTCGTGCGAGAGTGGAAGAAAGGATAATGACTGTGGTGAGGCGTGTATTTATAGGGACAGGGACGGCACAGTGTTATTACATAGGTGCCCCTGGCGATTCACATCTGAAGGACACATGGCCATCATGCAACATATCGGAGGTTGTTCCACGTTCCCACGCACGCCTGGATTGTCGGGGGTCGTTCCCACTTCTCCAGGTTTCAGGTGAAGGAATTAGCATTGAAAGCGGACTTAATGTTTGTCTCTATATCTTCTGCTGACAAGGACACAGAGAAGACCTTCGACAGTTTCAAGAGAATGCATATGATTTGGAGAGATAGAGTTTGAGATAGAAAGCATAGAGAGGTTAGGGTCCGATCACATTCACTTAGTTCAAAAGATTCAACAAGAAGACATAGCTATAATTGAATGATGTAGAGGACAGAACACTAGTATATGTATATATATATGTGTGTGTGAGAAAGACAATCAAACCAACATAGTGAAGATAATCATGAAGACAAGTTGAGAATGAAGACAAACAAAATGTGAAGACATAGCAAGTGTAACGCCATGGGTAAAACACTTCAAACAGAAGAATTTGGTGGTGGCGTTACCCACCATATAGGAAGTATTAGACCCAGACACGGCGCACAATTATCGTGGCGCTCCGAAGTCAAATTCCACATTAATGTATTCACACTTAGAATGTATGTCTTCATTGATTGAAGATATATTTTACTTCGTGTGTTGCGCATCTAAGTCATCAATATGCATAAGTGTTAGGATGTGTGCCTGATCACAGGACATTTGAGGATTCCAAGATATTTAGCTCACACCGTAACTTGCAAAATCTCTTCTCATCCAAGGGCTTGGTGAAGATATCTGCCAATTGCTCTTCAGTGTTGACGTGTATGATATCAATATCTTCCTTCACAACATGATCTCTGAGAAAGTGATGACGAATTTCAATGTGCTTTGTCTTCGAGTGCTGAACTGGGTTGTTGGCGATCTTGATGGCGCTTTCATTGTCATAGTAGAGTGGCACTTGCTTCAGATGAATGCCATAGTCTTTGAGTGTTTGCTTCATCCACAGAAGCTGAGCGCAGCAAGATCCAGCAGCAATGTATTCAGATTCAGCAGTGGAGAGAGATACACAGTTCTGCTTCTTTGAAGACCAACATACAAGTGATCGTCCCAGAAAATGACATGTGCCTGATGTAGACTTGCGATCCACCTTGTCACCAGCATAATCAGCATCCGAGAATCCAACCAGATCAAACTCTGAGCCCTTTGGATACCATAATCCTAGTGTTGGGGTGTAAGCCAAATATCAAAGAATTCGCTTCACATCTAAGTGATGCGATTCCTTTGGTGCCGCTTGGACCCCACTTAACAGTACGGTGGTTCCTATGACTCAACAAAGAAAAACACAGAACGACGAAACTGCTAAGTCTTCACGATCCATAGTCTTCACGCGATGTCTTCTCTTGTCATAGTCTTCAATGTGAATGTCTTCACATACCACCTTTGACTTCAATG
This sequence comes from Triticum dicoccoides, assembly GCF_002162155.2. NCBI lineage: Eukaryota > Viridiplantae > Streptophyta > Magnoliopsida > Poales > Poaceae > Triticum > Triticum dicoccoides. The sequence goes on along the minus strand of NC_041380.1, from coordinate 287,139,853 downwards.
TCTTCATACATTTTTAGGGGTCATCTCTGGTAGGAAAACCGAATCAATGAGGGACTTCTACCTGTGTTATCCTGCAATTCTCACAAACACATTAGTCCCTCAACTAGGTTTGTCGTCAATACTCCAAAACCAACTAGGGGTGGCACTAGATGCACTTACAGAAAGCACATGAAGGTTTTATGCTCGGTTATGGTAAGGACTCGCACACCTACAGAGTCTTCAACACCTATCACCACAAGGTTGTTGAAACTGTAGATGTGCGGTTCGATGAGACTAATGGCTCGCAAAGAGAGCACCTACCTCCTGTGACAGATGAAATACCTCCTGAGGAATCTATTAAGTTCAAGGCTACTGAGGATGTCATTCCTACCGAAGAATCTGCCGAAGAAGTCATTCCAGAACATGAAGAACGTCATGCTGATGCACCTGAGGAAAATGGTGCTGAAGAAAATGCTAATCAAATTCCTCAACGACAACCCGCTCATCCTCACGTTGCAAATGAAGTGCAAATTGAGAAAATCATCAGCGACATCAACATTCCATGTCCTCTCACACGCTCAACAGCTTCACATTTATCTAACTTTTGTGGGCACTTTGCTTTCGTCTCTATCACAGAGCCCACTAAGGTAGATGAAGCATTTCTGAAGCCTGAGTGGATTCCAGCTATGCAAGAGGAATTACATCAATTCGAGCTCAACAACGTCTGGGAACTGGTCAAACGTCTAGATCCTCGCAAGCACAATATCATCGGCACAAAGTGGATCTACCGCAACAAGAAAGATGAGAATGGCCTTGTGGTGAGGAATAAGGCACGGCTTGTAGCTCAAGGCTACACACAGGTTGAAGGAATTGATTTCGATGAAACTTTTGCACCTGTTGCTAGACTTGAAGCTATTCGCATATTACTTGCTTATGCTAACCATCATGATATCATCTTATATCAAATGGATGTGAAAAGTGCATTCCTCAATGGTAAGCTTGAGGAAGAAGTATATGTTGCTCAGCCCCCAGGTTTTGAAGATCCAAAGCATCCTGACAAATTCTTCATACTCAATAAGGCCCTCTATGGCCTCAAGCAGGCCCCACGGGCGTGGTATGATACTTTGAAGGAATTCCTCATGAAGAAAGGCTTCAAACCTGGTTCACTTGACCCAACTCTTTTCACTAAATCTTATGATGGTGAATTGTTTGTGTGCCAAATTTATGTTGATGATATCATTTTTGGCTGTACTGACAACGTTACAGTGATGAATTTGCCTATATGAGGAGTGAAGAATATCAAATGTCTATGATGGGAGAATTGAAATTCTTCTTAGGTCTTCAGATTCATCAACAGAGCAATGGCATATTCATATCTCAGGAGAAATACCTCAAGGATGTACTGAGGAAATTCGGCATGCAAGATTGCAAAGGAGTCAAAATCCCTATGCCCACAAATGGCCATCTATGCACTGATGAAAATGGTACTGACTTCGATCAAAAGGTATACCGCTCCATGATTGGTTCTTTATTGTACTTATGTGCAAGGCCAGATATTATGCTTAGTGTTTGCATGTGTGCCCGATTTCAAGCTACACCGAAGGAATCACACCAGAAGGTTGTGAAGCATATTCTTCGATATCTAGCTCACACACCAACACTTGGATTATGGTACCCCAAGGGCTTGGTTTTTGATCTCATTGGATATTTGGACTCTGACTATGCTGGTGATCGTGTGGACCGCAAGTCAAAATCTGGCACATGCCATTTCCTCGGACGATCCTTGGTCTGTTGGTCCTCGAAGAAACAGAACTATGTATCACTGTCTACTGCTGAAGCTGAGTACATTGCTGCTAGTTCTTGCTGTGCTCAACTGCTATGGATGAAGCAAACTCTCAAGGAGTACAGCGTCAACGTGAAGAATGTGCCACTCTACCGTGACAATGAGAGTGCCATCAAGATTGCTCATAACCCAGTTCAGCACTCGAAGACAAAGCACATTCAGATTCGTCATCATTTTCTTCGTGATCATGTGTTGAAGGGCGACATCTCTATTGAGCATGTGAAGACTGAAGAACAGCTAGCCGATATCTTCACTAAGCCCTTGGATGAGAAGAGATTTAGCAAGTTGCGGTGTGAGCTAAATATCCTAGAATCTTTGAATGTTCTTTGAAAAGGACACTCATCCTAACACTTATGCAAAATTGATGACTTAGATGTGCAACACATGAAGAAACGTTTTTCTTCAATCAATGAAGAATAACACTCTAAGTGTGAAGAAATTAACGAAGAATTTGATTCTCATAACCCTATGACAACTGTACGCGGTGTCTGAAATCATCATTCTTATACGTTGGGTCACGCCACCACCAAAAGTTGAAAATCTTCAATCTGAGTTTTTCCTCAGCTATTAAATTTCTTCAACTTTGCAATGTCTTCTCTATTTCCATCGTTTTTCTTCATTGGCTATATATATATATGTCCTCTACAGCATTCACTTATTGCTATTTCTTCAAGTTCCTTGTTCTGCTAAGTGTATGTGATCGGACCCTTTCCCCCTCTATGCTTAACTCAACCTAGTCTATTCACAAATTCTTCATGTGCGTTCTATTTGAAACTCGTTCAAAATCTTCACTGTGTCCTTGTCAGCTGAAGAAATTGCGAACGGAACTTTAAACTTATCTTATCTGAATTTTCGGTCTTTGCCGCTCAAACCATTACACCTTCCACGATAATACTTATCTTTTTAACCCATGATCGCACATGATCGTCACCTCTCAGTACGTGGGTGAAATATATCGTGCGAATGAGAAGGGTCAGGGGCACGTTCATCCAATTTCCTCGGGCGAGCAGTTTTTCACTTCGGCTATAAATACCCCTCTCCCTTCCTCACTTCTTTTTTACTCCACTCGACCTCACTCCCTTGCTCGAGCTCTCAAACCCTAGCGCCACCGCTACTTCCATCGTTGCCGGTGAGGAAGAGCTTCACTGCCTCGACCTCGTCGCCGCCGTACTCACGCCGGACGCGGATTTCTTCACCCCGCTGCCGTCGTAGCTGTCTTCCTCAACCAAGTTAGGGCATGGAAGATCTGAACCGACGAGCTTCAAATCTACACTTCCCAGTTCATCGTGTTCTTCGTCCAGGGTAACTAAAAATTACTTTTACTACCCTTGTTGATTCGGATGTTTTTCTTCAAATCTTCAGAAGGTGTTTTGTTCAAATCTTCACACACTGGACACCTTCCATAACATCTGTTATTGATCTGTTTCTCTAAGCAAATTTTTCTTCAAGATCCCTCAATTGTGTGGATTTTCAAATCTATACAACTCTAGAATCTAAGTCAAAGAACGCTTAGTGAAATTCCTCAAGATTCATCTGGTCAAATTCCTCAAACTTTTTCTTATTGCAAAACCTTCTGAGAACGCATATGACTTCTCCAAATTCATCGCAACTATACTCTGTTCACAGGTACACATGTCCGCTGCTGAATCTCTAGGTTCTCATCAACTTAACTCATTTGCAGCGTTCCTCGAAGAAAAGTTGCATACCTCTTCAGAGAACTCAGTCGTTCAAAACCCTTAGCTAAAGAAAATGGCAGATGGCAAGAAGCCACAGAAGGGAGGAAAGAGGCCTGAGGTCAACACTGTGTTTGAAATCCCTGAGGATATTTACAAGGATTATTGCACTCCTGATGAGGCCACACATGGAAAGGAAACCAAGAATGAGCGCAAAGTGCGCATCCGAAGGATAGAGAGGAAATGGGCACGGGAATGGAGAGAGTACATATATGTTACTCCCAAGTATATGAAGAAATTCGCTCTTAATCCTCCATGTCCAAGACCTCCATTGGCACCTGGCCAACAAGCTGATCCCACCAGCCTCAAGCGTGGTGAGGATTATCCTGATGAATGGGCCAAGCGCCAGGCCAAGCTAGCCAGAGTAGCTAAGGAAGCAGTGAGGAAATTTAATGAAGACTCTGCTGCTACTGCTGCTGCCACTGTTGAGGCCTCTGCAAGCAAGACAAAGAAGGACATGCCAAAGAAGCCTGCTCATAAGCCAAGTTCTTCAACCCCAATGCCATCATGGCCAAGTTCCTTGGCAATGCCCTCACGACCAGATTCTTCAAAGCCCTCACGGCAAATTCCTCAAGCCGCACCAGCTCCTCCAAAGTCGTCAGCTCCTCCGTAAAAATCCTCAGCACCTGCGCATCTTGCCTCGTGCCAAAGGACAACAGGCATCTCTATTGCCTCAGGAGCTTCTGCTAGTTCTTCAGCTGCTCCAAATTCATCAACTGGCCCCTCTCTGCTGAAGACAAAGGCAACTGCTGGATGAGGCTCTCGACAAAGTCCTCACAAGAAGCAGGTCACCTTTCAAGTGTCGTCTGATGAAGACGAAACTGATGATGAAGAACTTGTTGAAATCATCAGGGACAGGCAACTCAGGGCCGCTAGAGCCAAAGGCACAAGTGTGCCTCTGCTTTTGGATCCAAAATCGATCCTTGATTACATTGATCTTTGGCACAAGGACCCCAACACTCCTATGCCTAACATCAAGTTGACTCATGGCCAAAGTCATATGTTGACTTACTTCATTCAGGAAGAAAAATGGAAATTTGAAAAGGCCAGGCAGTTGAAGAAAGCGCGGTACAAAAAGGAGCGCTTCCTGAAGAAAAACGTTGTCTCTATGACAACTGAAGAACTTGTCACTATTCAATCTGAGATCAAAAAACTCAATGATGAATTTGACGCATACCGCTGATTGGCTGGGAGATAAGGTCCGTTTTGTGAAACTAACTGAGAAGTTCACTTCAAATGTTGCAGCCCCGACGCAACAAGAAAATCCTTAGGCTGAGGCATCTGCTCAGCCCACTGGAGAAAATGTCAGCACCGCTGATGACACTCAGGCTGCTGAAGAAAATGCTAGTACCAGGGCTGATGACTACATTCTGACCGCTGAAGAAATTGCCAGGGCAACCACTAGTGTTGCGCCTGAAGAAAATGAAGAAGTCAGGGCAACTGCATCAGTTGTGCCTGAAGATCTTGAACCAAATTCCTCTGCTCCTCCTGCGCCTACACCAACTCCGATCCTTCCATCTGCATCAGATGTGAAGAAGACCAAGGCTGCAGAGCGTGCAGCTGTGAAGAAAAGTAAGGCATCAACTGCATCAGATTCTTTGGCGTCGAAGAAGATGAAGCCGCTGACCAGCTCGTTTGAAAATCCAATTGATGTTGTTCCTGTCTCATCCATGCCATCAAAGGAACTCGTTCCTTTTGATGAAGAATATGTGATCCCAAGTGGATCCGATGAAGACATTCCTTCTGGTGCTTCCTCAGAGCAGTTGGATGAAGAAATTGAAGCGGATGCAATCCCTTCAACCCCAATAGTCTCATTGCACATGCCTCGGTTCACTACTGAAGAGGCCGGCATTGAAGAAATGAATGAATAAGAAGATGTGGACATTGGATGCACAACTCTAGTGTTGAATGACGACTTTTGGGAAAGTCAGCACCCCAATTCTCCTCTGTTCACACCCATCCAACAAATTCCTTAGTCCCCTGTCACTACTGAAGTACAAATGGGATCTGATGAACCTCGTGCCACTCCGTCTGTACAAGAAGAGATTCTAGCCACTAGTGCTGAAGAAAATGTTAATGAAGAATTGAAGACCCAGGCTACTACTAAAGAAGAACATGACATTCTTCAGCCTGTGGATCCTGAGATTGCGATTCCTGAGGTGGTGATGCAATTGACCAATACCCCTCAGCCCAAGCCAAAGGATCGTTTCTCGAAGAAGCAAAAATTCAAGGCTGATGACTTCTTCGGCGAGCATGTATTCTTCATGGACTACAATCCTTATGACTTTGCTCGTCTTAGGAGGAAGCGCTTCTGGACTGCCATCCAGGCCAATTTCTATTCTTCATTGCTCTTCAACAAGGATAAAGTCTTCTATCACAAGCATATTCCTCACGTGGACATGGAATCACTGCCTTGCTTCTCTCCTGCCCTCAGTGTGCTTCATGACGCAGGCCTTCTCAACTTTTGCTCTAACATTGTTGATTGGAATGAAGAGCTTATTCTTCAGTTCTACGCTACACTCCACATCACAGGTGATGCTGATGATATCAACACTTGGGTATTGGACTGGATGACCGATAACACTCACTATAAGGCACCGGCCTCTGAATTACTTCACGCCCTGCCCATCAGTCCACCCCTTGAAGGAGCTCACTGCCTGTACCAGGATCCTGAACTTACTGCCCATTACATGCAAGTACTAATGAAGCCCCTGAAGCCCGGTCAAGCCCCAAGGACCAAATTCCTCGTGAAGGAATTTCTATATGTGCCCAGAACAGTCTATCGCATTCTGACAAGGACAATGAGTCCTATCAAAGGGCACGACTCGTCTGATGAGGAAATTGTTGGCATCATGAAGAATCTTCTATTCAACATCATACATGGCATTCCTGTCAATTATCATGATTTCTTCATGAGGACTCTGGCCAATGTTGCACTCTCTCTGTTTGAGTTGAAGCCTTATGCTCATTGAATTATGAGATTCCTCAGAACAAGGTCTTCACTAAACTACAAGGCTGATTTTCAGAATTACCTCAGCTACCTGCCCCCAATTGAAGTCCTCAAGCAGACATATTCCTCAGCTGATGAAAAGGGCAAGGCACCTGCTGTCATTGATGAAGGCATTCATCCATTGGATGGTCAGTTTCGCAAAGCTGCATCTTATTCCACCAATGATAACTCTGCCACTCATGATTCTGCTACAGATGCATCCAAGCCAAATCCTCAAGCCTCAGCTCCCAGGGTGATGACTCACCATGAGTTGCTTCTTAGTCTTCACCAGAAGGTGGATCGAAACCATAAATGGGTTAAGCGTCAGTTTGGTTCTCTTCTTCACAACATGACTGCTACACATAATGCAGTGAAGAAAAACCATTACTACCTCCATGAAGTTTTCGGTCGCACCTGGGCTATCTTATCACATCTGTATGGTGAAAAAGATCTGAAGCAAATGGGTCTCAAGGAGGACTTTGACTGGTCTGCACCTCCAGCGAAGAAATTCAAGAAGGTCCAAGTTCCTTCCTTGGTGGCCAGCTCATATTCTTCATCCCGCGACACTGACAAGTATGAAGACTTGGACAACACTGCGGTAGGCCATACAACAACAAACGACCCCAACAACGATGGCGCTCCTCCATTAACATGACATTCCTCAGGGGCGTTAGTTCTCATTTTTCGATCCTTTTGGTCGTTCGATGACAAAGGGGGAGAAATTTGAGTTAGTCATCAAGCGGGGCTACCTATATGGTCGTTTTTTTCTAAGTTACAACTCTCGTTCTTTTGAAGACTTTGCTGGATCGAGTTGTAAACTTAAAACTCTATGGTGGTCTGATACTTTTGCTGATTTTTTTCTGCATGCTTATTCCTCATTAATGTTAATGCACGCATGCTGAATTACATCAGTCACCATATTTCATCATGCATTTCAATTTCTTCATATTATATGTTAAATGCGTGTATGAATTACAAGATATAGGGGGAGATCTCCATGATTCTACTCTTCAAAGTGTGCACTGCTTCAAAAGTAAATTCCTCACTATGCACATCTTCAGGGGGAGTTCTCCTATATCTTGCAATCAAATTCCTCAATACCAGTATCTACACTTCATATGTTTATCCCCGCTGAAAACTTAATCTATATTGTCATCAATCACCAAAAGGGGGAGATTGTAAGTGCATCTAGTGCCCCTTAGTGATTTTGGTGTATTGAAGACTTATATGTTAAGGGACTGATGCATTTGTGAGTGTACACAGGTCTATAAGTCTATGAGGAGTTTTATATTTACAGACAAAGTCGGCCCCTAAAAATGAAGTTCTTCAACTGAAGACTTTGGATTTCTGAAGACTTTCTGAAGACTTTGAAAGTGAAGAAATTGGTGCGATCCTGAAGACTTAGTATACATTCGAGGAACATGAAGCATGAAGACTTTTGGTTTCGTGGTTTCATTTTCTCTTTCTTAAGTCATAGGAAACACCGTACTGTTAAAGGGGGTCGAGGAAATACTAAGGAAAAATTTCCAAGTGATGCTCAACTCAAATGCTACATCTACCAATCCCTTCGAGTGAAGCCATTGGAAATCTCATACAGTTCAGTCAAATTTCTTCAGTGACAGAGACGAAGTTCTTCTGGTCTCTGAGGAATTTGTTCTGACTGAGGAGTTAGGAATTCGCCAATGCGGATTTGCCTACACAGTGAGGAACATGATAGCCCTGAGGAATTTGATACTCAAAATTCCGACCATTGTTGTGATATGCGCTAGCTGTCCCAAAATATCTACCCACCTAACGGTCATATCATTGAAGGGCATTTATGTCTTATCATGTCGGGTTGCTCCCTAGGCTATAAATAGCCGCCCCCTACAACCACTAGCTGGTTGGCTGCTCCGAGATAAACTGGCACTTGTCATTTGAGAGCATGCCATCCTCTGAGTACTTTGAGTGAAAATCGTCAAGTGAGGAAAACCCAAACCCAAACCCAAACACCTACAAACCCCAAGTGATTGAGCATCACTAGAGAGATTGATCATGCGTGGATCCGACGCTTGTTACCTTTGAAGACTGTGCATCTTCCAGACGGTTAGGCGTCATGGTCTAGAGCATCCAAGAGGAAATTGTGGATCGCCGAGTGACCAAGTCTGTGAAGGTTTGGAAGTCACCTGAAGACTTACCACGAGTGATTGGGCGAGGTCTGTGTGACCTTAGCTCAAGGGGAATACGGTGAGGACTGAGTGTCCTGAGCTGAGTGTTCAGGACTGGATGTCCAGGACTATGTGTCCTCAGGTTTAAACACCTAGCCTCCCTAACCAGACGTACAACTGTCACAGCAGTTGGAACTGGTCTACCAAATCATTGTCTTCACCAAGCTACCTAGTTCTATTTCCTCAACCCTCCCATTTCCTCATTTCTGTGTTGTGTGCTTGTTCATATCTGTTTGAAGACTTTGACTAAAGACTTTCTCTATTTCCTCAGCTCAATTTCTTCAGTCTGTTTGTCTTCATTCTGTGTTATCCTGTGTTTATGCTTTCTGTACTCTGTGCTTGTTTTCATTTCATCATGAAGACCATGCTCATGTTCTATTATGTTTACTTCTGAGTACTTATTCCGCTGCAAGTAGTTCTTCACTCAAGAATTTCCTCACCCTGAAATTCCCCAGTGAAGAATTCATAAAAATCACCTATTCACCCCCCTCTAGTTGATATAACGCACTTTCAGTAACCTCTATGTTCAGTGGTACTTGATCGAAACATACAAAGATGCTAAGCAAACTTGACTAGAATGGGTCGTGGAGTGTTATGGTTAGCCGGATACTTCTATAAAATGTTTCAGATGAATCGAAAAGTTTTTATGGCACTTCATGATTTGCTTGTTTCTAAACATAATTTGACATCAACTAGTAATGTTTCATCAATTGAGGGTTATTATCTATGATGCATGCCTTTTGTAATATTATTATGGGGTTAATATCTATTTATATGTAATATGCGACATGAAAGTATAATCATTGAATTCGTATGTGTTAGTTGTGAATCATCTAAATTGTCATAATTTTCCTTTGCAAAACGGCCATTCTATTGCCTACCAATGTACATATCACTATTTTACGGTCAAGTTGCACATAAAAATATCATCTCAATGCCCAGAGTCATTAGAGATAATTCACAATCAAATCTATAGTTTCACAACTGTTTCAGCCAAACAGCTTCTAGCTTTTCCAAAGACGAAGTTCACAACAGTTTTCACAGTTCACAACAAAACACAACCTAATCATTTTTGCAATTTTACATAAAACCCCCTATGTTTCCTGGTAATTAACCCGTAGTCCACTTTTAAGTGACATGAATTAATGAGAAAACCCCTGATATTTGGGTTAAGTAACCCATAGTCAATCTAGAATAAGTACTCCCTCCATCCGAGAATACTTGTCGAAGGGGGTAATTTCAAAAAATATTCATATCATTTAAATCCTAACTTCAATTTTAACATGTTATATATGAAATTTGATTGGAAAAATGTGTAGAACCTGAATATGATGTTATTTTGCTTGTCAACCAATTTTAAAATTCTATTTAGTGTGCAACCTTGATTAATAGCGCATAATCTGTCTCTCTTTCGTATCGGCGCCGAACCGGACTACAAATGAACACCTCGGCAAAATCAGACTAGAGACGATAGAAACTGTCGGTAACCACTCATGCAGGCCTCGGCAAAACCTCGCATGAAGAAAAAGAAGACTTCTCATCTCTTTCAGAGAGAGAGAGAGAGATTAGGATTGGCCATATTCAAACACATTGTGGTTGTGTGGGCACTAATGGCATCTCCAACGTCGATCCACAAATTCTTCGGTATATGTCTGTTATTCTGTTCGGACGTGGTCTGCGGACATGATACAGGAGGAAGCCATCCATCCCTAATTACAAAGTATCCGACTGGGAGGAGACAAAGTAGGTGGGGACCATACATGTGATGGTTATTTATGGTGTGGTGTCCGGTTGTGAGGAGAGAGAGGAGAGGGGGACCATGCATGTGAAGAGAGAGAAAAGAGAGGAGGACCACGCGGAGGCTTTTGGTCGGTCAAGTGGATGTCCGGACTCCGCTATATCTCTCCTACGTTCGTCTCTACTTTGCCGAAAAAGGATGTCTAAACCGCTCTGCGGACCGATACATGTCTCCGTTGGATTGCAAAAGTAAACAAATGTGTATGGTCGGACATATACTAGAGCTTTACGGTTCTCCCTTAGAGAAGCCCAAGGCCACCCTAGCCGAGGACGGGAGGGAGGATAAGAGGTAACACGAATAAAATGTCATGTTGAAATAAAGGATGCGGATCCATTAAAATCTTAAGTCATGGTTATTGGGTCAGGGCGTGTGGTAGTTTTTGTTGGAAATATTGGCACTTCTCCAATTAGACTAATCCACGAGTAACCAGTAAGCATGGCATAAAGGTATGCATCTCATAGATATACCTAAGCATACTAGCACGTACAGAACATAGAAGCGAACCATCTATGAGCAGCACATATACGGCTAGCACAAGTACGGGTAAACGAGGGATGAACAGATCATACCCTCCAGTTGGCTAGGCCAACGCGGTAGTGGCAGCAGCCGCCTCGGCGTTGTTCATGGCCTTCTTCTTGGCGCCAGTGTCGGCCATGGTGTCGATGCAGGGGAAGCAGAGGTGGATGGAGTTGGGGATGGATCGGGAGCACTTGCGTCGAGACGCTCCCCAAAAACCTTATTACCGTTCTCCCAAGCAGGATCTCGAACGACAGGGTTCCGGAGGCACCTGCTCTCCCGACCAGCCATGCACGCGATCGTCTGGATGGGATCGTCGGAGACAACACCGAGTGAGGAACAGTAGATAACGGCTAGGTTACGCAAGAGGGAGTGAGTGAATCGAACTAGGTCACTCCAGTGGTGTTGGGGATATTACTACTGGGCGTAAACCGGCCTATCTGGGTCGGGTTAACTTCATCAGTAGTTAAGTATGTTAAAGCCCATGAAGCTAGATGAGGGCTCAAGACCCATAATCGGTTGAGAGCCTGTAGCCGTAAACCGGCGTCAATATGTAACTTGTATTGTAAGTTAGGAATAAGTAGAGACCAAACCGGACACATCTATGAGCCGGTGTTGGGACTCTGTAAACCGACGGGCGTCACCCATGTATATAAGGGGACGACCCGGCAGCGGTTCAAGGACAACAGACAACAACTCGAGACATAGGCGAAGCTTGTTTGCTCCCTAGTCATCGAAACCCCATCAATTCCATCACAACTAGACGTAGGCTTTTACCTTCATCGAAGGGGCCGAACTAGTATAAACTCTCTTGCGTCCTTGTGTCTGCTTTAACCCCTTCAAGCTAACCCGTCGCGATGGCTCCACGACTAAGTCCTTTCTCTAGGACATCTGCCGTGACAAAACCACGACAGTTGGCGCCCACCGTGGGGCTATCGCACGATGGTTTCCGGTTCTTGGAGGGCCGCTTTGAAGGACTCGAGGGCTACGCTGTAGGCCGGATGACTAAGAGTCGTCGCGTCAAGCTCTACATCGACTACGCAGGCTGGGGCCCCGAGGCCGGCTCAATTGAGTACGGGTACCGGGTCCCCTTTGGTAGCATTCACGTTTTCATTGGCAAGATCGGTGAACCGGGCCCTGAGCCGGACATCTGCACCGACCTCATCGAGACGGCTCAGCGTGCGCAATCCGCCCGGGTTAAACCGGCCATGAAGCATGCCTTCGTGGGAGTCATCCACGGAGGAAGTTATGAGGACGGATCGGAGTTTCGCGGGGCGACTGTTGTTTGTTCCGGTGACGAATCTTCGACCGGAGAAACCGAATCTCTTTATCAGCTACAGGATGGCCGGATTGGGAGTTGTTCCGATGGCGACAGCATTCTGGACCCCTCTGATCTGCCCAACCGGGTTGGAATATTCATGACCGGAACACAAGCAGCGCTTCATTCTTTGACAGCCGCGGCAATGATCTCCGGTTCAGCATCGGTGACAGCTGCCGGGGCAGGAGGCCCTGTGCGCCCGCCGGCTCAGGTTCTATCAGAACTATTTGATGCGTTGGCTGTGCTTATGATGGAAGTTAATCCGCCAGATCAGGATGTTCACAACACGGAGATTGCAAAGGTAAAGGAACAGATCACCCAGGCCAAGGCGGATCTGGCGGCTGAGGACACCAGCATGGCCGCAGAGCGGGCCGCTTTAGACGCACAGGCCTACAGGCTTATGTTGGACCAGAGCGCGTCGCATGAAGTCATGAGGAGGAAGCACCGATCCCGCTTACCTCCGGTTTTCGAGGCCAGAGACCTTTTCAACACTCCAGGACCAAGAGCCGGCAATCCGCTGGAGGGGAACCGGGCAGAAGCCCCTGGGACCGGTGCACCGGTTCAGCCTCGTCAGATGGACCCGCCTCGTCAAAACACCGTTATACCTCAGGATGCTTTAACACCTCCGGGTCACTACTCCAACCCAATGGACAATCTTGTTGCCGCTGCTGCACGGCTGGAGGCCATTCCAATTGAAGGTGACTCGCCGCAGGCAGTAGAGACGCGATGGGTCAAGGAACTTCTGAGGACATCTTTGGCCCAACAGGAAGCGTACTCGTACAGCCACGACCGGATCCACTCGACCCCCCGTCCAAGCCAGAGCTATAGCAGACATATGGATGAACCAGCAGTGTCGAGTAATGAACGGCGTGGAGCACCCCGTGGCAACAACCCGACGGGTGGTGCTGATGACGCTTAGGAAGTGGTGAACCGGGCCCGAGCGCGCAGGGAGGCCGAGTTAGCCGCACAGCATCAGGCTCGGCAGCTCACGCCGGTTCGTCCAACCATCTCGATCGAACCTGGTGTTACTTCTGGTTCTTTGGGGGTGCCGTGCCTTATCCCCGCTTTACGCAACGTGCGCCTGCCCAAGGATTTCAAAGGCCCACGCAAGGTACCAAATTACACGGCGGATCAACCTCCAGAGACATGGGTGGAGAGCTATGAGATGGCCATGGAGATGCTTGATGTGGATGACACGGCGTGTGCGAAATACTTCACCATGATGCTTGAAGGAACGGCCCGTACTTGGTTAAAAAGCTTGCCAGCTAATTCTATCAGTTCATGGGCCCAATTACGAGCCCGGTTTATCAGCAATTTCAAGGATACCTGTAAACAGCCTATGTCAATAGTGGACTTAGCTGCATGCGTCCAGGAGGAAGGAGAATCAACGACTCATTGGGTGTGCCGGGTTTCACAAGTGTTGCACTCCTCAGACCACATCAACGCTGACACGGCAATATTAACCCTAGAAGGCAACTGCCGGTTTGGGCCCCTGAAGTTGAAATTGGGACGGATGAAGCATCATTGCACCGACATGGGGACCCTCATGGCCGCTTTGGTGGAATATGCTGATTCTGATAGTACCAAGGATCCCGAATCTGATGATGAAAAGACAGGGAAAGGGAAGAAGAACAGCAGCTCCAAAGGTCAGCAGCATCACTGGGTAGGCAATGGCGTAGGAGGCAAGCGTAAAGCGGATGGTAACATGGACTTTGTGGCTAATACCAATGCACAGGACAATGGCCAGCGACGCAAGGGTAGGCCAAAAAATCGTAATGGAGCACCCAAACCTAACCCAAATCGCTTAAACTATCTGCTAAACCAGCCCTGTCCAAGACATGGGACGAAGGAGGAGCCAGCAAACCACCTTTGGAAGGATTGTTTTATTATGCAGGAGTTCAAGAATTCTAATAATTTCCGGTATGATCACGAATCTAGCGGTGGCTCAGGGTCCGGGCCGGGTTACGGTGGAGGAAGTTCCGGTTCAGGATTTAATGGTAATCCGGGCGGGCATAATGGTCAAAATAGTCAGAACAACCAGGGTGGTTACAACCAACAACAGCAACAGTCAGGTTACCAGAGCAACCCAAAGCAATTGAGTAGTGGGCAGTACCATGTCTTTACCACTAGCTTGGACAAGCGAGACCGGAAGGTTCAGAGGCGGGTAGTCAACTCTGTTGAGCCGGCCATACCCCGTTATCTACGTTGGTCTGAACAGCCAATCATATGGAGCAAAGAGGATCACCCACCCCAGGTCGATAATCCGGGTCAGTTGACTCTGGTGGTGGCGCCTCAGGTGGGAGGTTATAAGTTCACCAAGGTGCTCATGGATGGAGGGAGCAGCATTAACATCCTGTACTATGAGACCTTCCGTCGTATGGGACTAACAGATAAGAATCTCAAACCGTCTAATACAGTATTCCACGGTGTAGTGCCTGGCAGATCAGCATATCCCGTTGGTAAGATAGCTCTCGAAGTAGCCTTTGGGGATGATCATGATTCCAGGTTGGAGACATTGGCGTTTGAAGTGGTGAAAATCCAAATTCCATATCATGCCCTGTTTGGGCGACCGGCATACGCCAAGTTTATGGCTCGGCCCTGTTATGTGTATTTACAGCTCAAGATGCAGGGTCACAAGGGGACAATAACGGTTCACAGAAGCCGCAAAATCGCTTTGAAATGCGAGGAAGGAGATGCGGCTTATGCAGAGTCGGTTTGTGCCACCGAGGAGTTGAAGTACTATAAAGACAATGTTGATCCGGCGGACATGACTCCGTTGAAGAAGCCAACTACGGAGCATGATCCGGCCCTGAAGTTCAAATCGGCAGCAGAAACTAAGCTTGTTGACTTCGTACCTGGCGATTCGTCCAAGCAGTTCAGCATCAGTGCCAACTTGGATCCGAAATAGGAAAGCACGCTCATCGAGTTCATCCATGAGAATCGGGACATTTTTGCATGGAAGCCCTCTGACATGCCAAGTGTACCGAGGCAACTCGCTGAGCACACACTTAATGTGGATACTAAATATAAACCGGTGAAATAGTTCCTCCGTCGGTTTAACGAAGAAAGACGCAAGGCGATTGGAGAAGAGGTAGCCAGGCTCTTAGCAGCTGGCTTTATTGTTGAAGTTTTTCACCCCGAGTGGCTTGCCAATCCGGTGCTGGTCCTCAAGAAAAACGGCACCTGGCGCATGTGTGTGGATTACATAGATCTTAATAAAGCTTGTCCAGCAGATCCTTTTGCCCTCCCCCGTATTGATCAAATTATTGATGCTACGGCGGGTTGTGAGCATTTAAGTTTTTTGGATGCGTATTCTGGCTATCATCAGATCAAAATGGCAGTTAAGGACCAGGAGAAGACAACATTTATAACTCCCTTTGGAGCCTTCTGCTATGTGTCTATGCCCTTCGGGCTCAAGAGTGCCCAGGCAACTTACCAACGGTGTGTACAAAATTATCTTCACAAGCAGATTGGCCGTAATGTACATGCTTACGTGGATGATGTCGTGGTTAAATCCAGGGAGAAGGAGACTCTGATTGATGATTTGAAGGAAACCTTTGATAACCTGAGAACATACAAGATGATGCTTAATCCGGACAAGTGTGTCTTTGGTGTACCGGCGGGCAAGCTATTGGGTTTTCTAGTGTCCAACAGGGGAATTGAGGCTAATCCGAAGAAGATCACGGCTATCACCTCCCTGGCTAAACCGAAGTGTATCAACAATGTTCAACGCCTGGTAGGCAGGATTGCTGCGCTAAGCCGGTTTATCAGTCGCCTGGGTGAGAAGGCAATCCCTTTGTATCAGATGTTGAAAAAGACGGATCAGTTTGTCTAGAGTTCTGCTGCTGATGAAGCATTTGAGGACTTAAAGCGGCAATTGGCCAATCCGCCTGTGCTCGCCGCTCCCATTGACAAGGAGCCGTTACTGCTATATGTTGCTGCTAATGTTCGGGCGGTCAGCATAGCTATTGTGGTGGAGCGAAAGGAGGCAGGTAAGGAGCATCCGGTTCAACGTCCGGTCTATTATATCAGCGAGGTGCTCACTGAGTCCAAGCAAAGGTATCCGCATTGGCAGAAGCTGGTGTATGGAGTTTTTATGGCAAGACGGAAGCTTAAACAATATTTCCAAGGGCACTCAATTACGGTGGTCAGTTCTGCTCCTTTGGGAGATATCATCCAGAACCGGGAAGCAACTGGCCGGATTGCAAAGTGGGTCATAGAGCTGGGGCCGTACGGTTTGAAGTATGTGCCTCGGACAGCGGTTAAGTCTCAAGCACTTGTTGATTTCATCAATGATTGGACGGAAATGCAAGCACCTGAAGAAAAGCCGGATCATACGTATTGGACCATCCATTTTGACGGATCCAGGCAGTTGGAAGGCTCGGGGGCTGGAGTCGTATTAACTTCCCCACGAGGTGATAAGTTTTGTTATGTTCTCCATTTAATGTTCCCTTGTACTAACAATGCAGCTGAGTATGAAGCCTTGCTCCATGGTCTCCGGATGGCTAAGGAGATGAATCTAAGTCGAGTTAAGTGCTTCGGTGACTCGGACCTTGTGGCTCAGCAAGTGTCTGGCACTTGGGACTCCAAGGACCCACTCATGGCAGCATATCGTCGTGAGGTGGATACTGTCGCAGGTTATTTCAAAGGCTATCAGGTGGACCACGTGGACCGGCGGAAAAATGAAGCGGCAGACGCTTTAAGCCGGCTGGGCTCTCAGCGCAAACCGGTCCCACCCAATGTTTTTCTGGATGTGCTGCACAACCCGTCGGTCAAGATCCCTGGTGAAGAGGATTTGGCTATTCCTGATTCGGAGGCTCAATTGGTGGCAGTTCTTCATGTTATTCCGGATTGGACGCTTCCTTACCTGGCGTACAGGAACCGGGGCGAGTTGCCAGAGGATGAGATTCTGGTCCGGCAGATAATCCGGCGATCCAAGTCCATGGCTATCATCAACGGCGAGCTGCATCATTGCAGTGTATCAGGAGCTTTTCAAGGTTGCGTGTCTCCTGAAGAAGGCCGTGAAATTTTGCGTGAGATCCATGAAGGAGATTGTGGTCACCATGCCGGTTCAAAGTCTCTGGTGGCTAAAGCATTTCGCCATGGCTTCTATTGGTTAACTGCTCATGCTGATGCGGAGGATCTGGTCAGACGATGTGATGGTTGCCAAAGGTTTTCAAGACGTGCTCATGTACCGGCTCAAGAATTGAGAATGATTCCAATTACTTGGCCGTTTGCGACTTGGGGGCTGGATATGGTTGGGCCTTTCAAAAGGTCCAAAGATAAGAAGACCCACCTCCTGGTGGCGGTTGACAAGTTTATAAAGTGGGTGGAGGCAGAACCTGTTAGCAAGTGTGATGCGGCCACGGCGGTTCAGTTCATCAAAAAGGTGATTTTCCGGTTTGGCTTTCCGCACAGTATTATCACAGATAATGGTACCAATTTGTCCAAAGGTGCTATGAAGGAGTTCTGCGAACGGGAGCACATCCGGCTCGACATTTCATCAGTGGCACATCCACAGTCCAATGGTCAAGCAGAAAGAGCTAATCAAGAGATCTTGAGAGGCATCAAGCCCCGGCTCATGGTTCCTTTGCATAGAACGTCGGGTTGTTGGGTAGAAGAATTACCATCTGTGTTATGGAGCATCAATACAACACCCAACAGATCAACAGGATACACACCGTTCTTCATGGTTTATGGAGCGGAGGCGGTTCTCCCCAGTGATATCCGTCATGATTCACCTCGTGTCACGGCTTATATTGAAGCAGACAACAAGACAACACAGCAAGATGCTTTGGACCGGTTGGATGAAGAGCGTGACATCGCAGCCGCCCGATCGGCGATTTACCAACAGGATCTTCGTCAGAACCAGAACCTTTCAGGAAGGAGATTTGGTGCTTCAGCTCATCCAAGATCAGACTGATATGCATAAGCTATCCCCACATTGGGAGGGGCCTTTCGTGGTCAGCAAGAATCTGCACAACGGGTCATACTATCTGATCGATATTCGAGAGCATAAGGACTCACGTACATCAGAGGAGGAGACTAACAGGCCGTGGAATATAGCTCATCTTCGGCCTTACTATACCTGAGCCATTGGTTATACTTATGTACATATTACGACAATGTATATATTATGATTAAATATAATAAACTGGAGCCTCAGCTAAAGCGGGGTATCTGTTCTTTTACATCATGTGAGGTTACACGGAGTTGCTCTAAAGCGGCCTCCGGTTTACCCCTTGAGTTCGCTTTGCTAAAAGCATCATGTTATATCACTTGGAGGATTGGTCGTGTCCGAACCAATACCATGCCTCTTGATAGGCGAGATCCACCAGATCACTTGGGGACTTGGTCATGTCTGAACCAGTCATGCCTCTTGATCGGCCTAAGGCCACAGAATCACTTGGGGGCTTGGTCGAACCCGAACCATCACCATGCCATTTGGTCGGAATAAATGCCACAGAATCACTTGGGGACCTGGCTGACTAGAACCATAGTTACACCTAACGGGAGCTTGGTCGTGTTTGGCCATGGTAACACCATTTGATCAGCTTAAAAAAACCTTTTTTGGCAAACGTTTTTGTCGTTGCTTTTGCTTCACACTTTTCTTTGTAGGGGGGTTTTTGCTTTTCATTGTGTTTTTTAAACCGACAAAGTTTTTTAACCAATCAATTGACGGAACACGTTCACGTCAATCCGGAGACTACTTGTCCGGTTTGATCCTTGTTGTTAACATCCTCTTATGGAGTAACACGGTGTTTATTATAACCCGACACGGTTTACATGGTAAAACCAGCGTCATATATATATACAGGAGCTGTTATCTCCTCCAACAGTGTGGGTTTGCAAAACTCCGCTTCAAGATTGGCCAAGCCAACTTCACACTCAATGATGGCAGGTATTATGTATCTCAAAAATTTGATCATATACTTCAAATTTTGTTTTGGATGTTTTGATTTCATATATACAGACATCATATTCCGCCTGACGGTACAACCGCGGTGGCACTTGATGAATTTCTCATTTCAGAAAGTGTTTTGGAAAGTTCATTACCACAGGAAGAACAAGTTATGCACAAAGGCATATCAACATCAAAGGTATCAGCTAGCCTATTACAAGGCAACATGGTGCCCATAATAATATAATTGTTTTTCACAAAGGAGAGGCAGTTTTAAAACTGTCTTCCGGTTCAAGCTTGGTCACCAGCCTGGCCTGATGGTTGTGGGTCATCCTGCGCCGCTTCAGCTTCCGTTTCTCTACCCAGTGGCTGGAAATCCACAGTTGTCCAGTCGGTTCCCATTAATGCTTGAAAAACAGCTTCATCATGGATCAACAATGACGGGTCAATATCGGGAGCGTAAGTATGCTTATGGATTGGAGGGATCAGATTTTCCGATTCATGGATTGGTGCAGCTATTCGCTTGTTCTGACTGTCATATTGTGCTTGATAATGAGACAAGTCTGCTTCCTCAGCCAACTGACAGGCTAGTGGACGTACCTCCCGGTTTATTGCTCGCAGATCCGCTTCACCAAATTCTGACCCGTCTTCCTTCAAGCTGGGATAGCCCTGAGCCGCTTCAATAGGATCAAAATCCGGCACCCAGGCTTTTGCCCGGATTAAGGCATTGATTGCACCGGTTCGAGCAGCAGATTTCTTCAGCTCTTCAACTCGGGCAGGAAGCACTGACAGTTTCATCATAGTATCTTGAATCAAAGTGGGCGCCGCTTTGTTATGAGACGCGGTACAGATGATCCGCTGGGCACCAGTATACAATTGTTCAACCAATGTATAGGCGGCTTTCAATTTCTTCCGCACATCTGACCCCAAGTGACCAATGCGTGTCCCTGAAATACCATAAAGGGTTAATAAACCGGCGACTCTGTAAGAAGGCAGAGCCAATTTAGAAGGCAAGCTGGCTTACCAAAGATAGCAGTGGTCATGGCATGAACGTGTCGCTTTATGCTGGTCAGTTCATCCATCACTGGTTTTAGTGCAGCCTCGGCATCCTCTGCTCGTTTGATCAAAGCGGACTTTTCAGTGGCCCAATTCGCCCGTTTCTTCTTGAAGTTCTCCTTAAGTTGTTCCATGGCGCTTAAAGCACTGGCCAATTCCTCTTTTGCTTTGGAGGTTTCAGCCTGTTGGGTTTTCAGGTTTTCTTGAAGATCGATGACTTGGTTTTCTTTCGTCTTCAGCTCCGCCTGCATGCATACAGATATATGTTTCAACAAATCGGTAGAAGGATTCAAGTACCAACCACATAACAAGTTATGCGCTTAGCACTTAGGGGCTAATGCATATTCGATCTTCATCTTTCAATTGTTTACAAAGTCCCAAGATCAATACAAGCATTCAACTTGGCACTTGGGGGCTAATGGCTATTTGATCATATATATTCTGATGCGGCAGTTTCAATTACTTAAAGTACCGGTTTAACTACGCTAAGTTGAAACGGCCCTTGGGGGCTACATCAGCAAATTTCAAAGCATCAAGATTTATATTATTAAGTCCCGGTTTGAAAGAATATTTCAAACCGGCCCTTGGGGGCTAGGAGAGTCAGCAAGAATGGAAGCATACAAGCAGGAAGGAGCATATGGAAGTTACCTCATATTTATCTTTCATCATATTAACCAGACCGGCTTCATAGTCACAGCTGGTATACAGCCGGTTCAGATAGCCGGAATGGATATCTTGGGTGTTCAGAGCAGCGTAAGTCGTCAGATCAGCGTTCCACTTGCCTTTGCCAAAAGCAGCAAATTCTTCCTTGGCAGAATGTTTGGATAAAGCGACAGGATTGCTTGGCTCAGTATGGCTAGTGCCAGTAATGACAACCTCATCATCCTTGGTACTGCCGGTTTGCACTGGAGCTGTTGGCTTGTCAGTAGGTTTTGCTGGACCGGTGGAGCTTTCAATCCGGATGGAACCTGTGGGCTGATGGATAGGACCTGAGGTATCAATAGGTCTCACTTCAGCAATAAGATCATCATCTGGCTGTGGTGGATTGTTGGGAATATCCTTAGGAATAGCCGCTTCAGCATTGGGTGTCTTGTCTGCTTCAAGAATGACATCTTCTTCGGCCGCTTTGTCCAGGCGGGCTTTCTTGCTTGGCCTAGGTTTGGCCCTGAGAAGAATAATAAAATAAAATACAACATATGTTCTAAGGCGATGTACTGCAAACATCACAATAAGTATAGCTTACCCAAGCACCATTTTAAGCGGTGGGAGCTGAGTAGCCGAGGACTCGCCAGAAGATGAGTGGGAAGTAACCTGGTAATCGGAGTCAGACGGATTAAGAGGTTGACGAAAGCAGCCCGCTTTAGGACAAGCACTGACAAGCAAATTAGAGACCTCTGAATGGCGTTTCCGAACCGGACTATTCGGTAAACCGGCGGAGGTAACTACCTGGCCGCTGTGCCGGGTTGTGCGACGAGCTTCGTGTTGTTGGGTCTTCATAAGAAAGTTAGGATCCAAATAAGCAAGAGGATGAGAAAATTTAACTTTCCGGCTTGCCTGGCGGATTTTTTGTGAAGGCAAAGTTTCTGAATCGGAAGAGAGAATAATTACCTCTACAACATCCGCGTGGCTGGCTTCGGCATCATCCTGACAAATATCATCATCAATAAGACGTATGAAAAATAAACCAAGTGAGTCAAGCTCTACCTCAAAGTCCGGATTATCTACATCATCATCAGCAGCCGGATTAGAAGATGCAGTGGTTCTTTTCCTGTGGGCAGTCTTCTTCACAGCTTTAGTCTTTTGCCGGGTTGCTCTTTCCGGTTTGTCTGGTTTTTCTGGTTTCTCCTACGGCAGTTTTTTTGCTCCAAAACGGATCATTGCCCTGATTATGTAGACACTGATATTAAAAACAATGACCAGACATATCAATAACAGAATCAGCAAATAGAAAAATCAAAGTCTTATAGCTGGCGGTTTGTTGGTGGCACAGAAGGGAAGCAGGCCGGTTCTAGCGTAGACATGTTCCGGTTCATTCAGTATCTTATGCACAGCTTCTGTGATTTCTTCATCGGAGAGCTGGAGTTTTGAATGTCGCAGTGGGTCATCAACACTGTCAGTATACTCGCACATCAAACCGGAGCGCTGACTAAGGGGCAGTATGCTCCATGATATCCAACAGCGAGCAAGATCAACCCCTGTTAAACCGTTGGCCATAAAGGCTCTAAGCTTTGACAGCTGGGGAGCATATTTGCTTCTCTCCTGGGCAGTCAATCTTTGAGGAAAAGGGTGTGTATTGCTGAGCCGCTCCGGACGAAAGCCAGGCAAGGGATTCTCACCAGCAGGGGAGGTGTCTTTGCAGTAGAACCATGTCTGATTCCACTCCTTGGGGTGACTGTGCAGCTTGGTGTGAGGGTATGTGACCTCTTTCCTTTTTTGAATCGCCATGCCACCCAACTCCGTATTAGAGCCATCAGTATACTCAGTATGGCAGTTTAGATGGAAAAGATCTCTGAACAATTCCACTGTGGGCTCCTTTTGAAAGAACACCTCACAGAGCACTTGGAAGTGGCACATATTTGTAACAGAGTTGGGGCCAGTGTCTTGCGGATGGAGTTGGAAATCGGCTAAAACATCCCAGTAAAATTTAGAACCGGGCGGCTTAAAGCCCCGGGCTAAGTGATCTACGAAAACAACAACCTCTCCTTCTCGAGGTGTGGGAGGGCATTCTTTGCCAGGAGCCCTCCAATGGATGGTATCTTTGCTGCCTAAAGCGCCAATCAGGACTAAATCGTCCAGTTGATCCTCTGTGACGCGAGAAGGAACCCAATTGCACTCATATACTTGCTTGGCCATGATGGAATCTACAAGGTAGAAGATCCCGGTTCAAAAATGCATTTGATCAAGGTACGTTGGTATGGGCACTGTTAAACCGGAGACAGAACTATCTGAACCAGAGTTTCATGAAGCAACCAACATCTGGCGGTTCAACAAGGGGACTAATGGTATATACCGGTTTGTCAATTTTTTCTACAAAGTTAAACCGCCTGGTCTAAACATTGAACAGTCAAGACTGCAGATGAGTAAGTACACAAAAACAGATTTCACAAGATTATACTACAGCTTTGGATCTGGAACATGTTTATAAAGGAGATTAATATTCAAGGCCCAAAAGGAGCAGTGCCGAATCAATGAGCGAAGGTACAGATAAGATCTATGGTCTTAATATGCGGAAGTGAAAACGGAGGATAAAAACTACTGCTACACAGAGCAAAGATTCACAGACTCGTCTAAGGATCTATCATATGAACAAGAAGCAAGCGATGAACGCTAGAGAACATGGAAACCCTAGAACAGATCTATGATGAAAAGGATAGAAGACTTACCGGAGCTGAGGAAGAAGCGGAAGGTCGCCGCAGTGCTCTGGTACGCTCAGGGTGATGCAGCGGCCAAAGTTGGTGCAGAGGCCGATGGCGGCGGCGGAGCTCCGAAGCTGGGCGACGCGAGGAAGATGAAGCAGAAGGGCATGAAGGGGAAAAAGAAATGACCCTTTGGTCCTATTTATAAAGCAAGGGACATGGGTCAGGCGCGAAAATCAAGGGGCCGCAAGTTTGGAGACAGAGCTGTCACCTCGATTATCACAGATCTATTAAACAAGAAGGTATCATGGATAGTTTCTTTATGACAGATGACGTCACGCCGGTTTACAGCAATCAGAGAAGATGACATCACGGCGGTTCACCAAACTACAAGAAGATGTTGAAGATGAAGTTTTTGCTAAGGATTGACATGAACCTGTTCAAATCAATCTGGGGCCTAATGTTTGGGGATATTACTACTGGGCGTAAACCGTCCTATCTGGGTCGGGTTAACTTCATCAGTAGTTAAGTATGTTAAAGCCCATGAAGGTAGATGAGGGCTCAAGACCCATAATCGGTTGAGAGCCTGTAGCCGTAAACCGGCGTCAATATGTAACTTGTATTGTAAGTTAGGAATAAGTAGAGACCAAACCGGACACATCTATGAGCCGGTGTTGGGACTCTGTAAACCGACGGGCGTCACCCATGTATATAAGGGGACGACCCGACGGCGGTTCAAGGACAACAGACAACAACTCGAGACATAGCCGAAGCTTGTTTGCTCCCTAGTCATCGAAACCCCATCAATTCCATCACAACTAGACGTAGGCTTTTACCTTCATCGAAGGGGCCGAATTAGTATAAACTCTTGCGTCCTTGTGTCCGCTTTAACCCCTTCAAGCTAACCCGTCGCGATGGCTCCACGAATAAGTCCTTTCTCTAGGACATCTGCCGTGACAAAACCACGACAGTGCAGACCCTTCTTATATAGGCCGTCGGGTAGGAAGTCATGGGCCTGGGTGGAGGCCCATGACTGAGTCGACGCACTCCCGGGAAGGGAGTCGTCATTCCCGGAGAGGGGTCGCACACCAGTGAATGGAGTCGACGAATCTCGGGAACGCAAGTCAGCCCACAGTCCAACGTCTCGGACAGTGGCCCACCTGTTAGCAACTTGTTAATTAATCCCTAATTAATTTAATTCGTTTCTGAGCGGCAAAAATAAGCTCTGGCTCGGCTCATTCCCGCAACCCATGGCACGCGCGTTGTGACGAGGCATGGCGAGGCGGGTAGTGGAGGAGGAGGAGCGCATGTGTACCACTCCTCTTCCCAAGCTCCCAATGACAAGTGGTAGAGCATCCCTTATAAAGGGGTCTCAACTCTCCTCAACTAGCAAGGTGGGACTTGAAAGTGCGTTATATCGACTAGAGGGGGGGTGAATAGGCGATTTTTATGAAAGTCTTCAGAACATAGAAGTTTTGAAGACAAACGATAAAATTAAACCTATTACCATGCAGCGGAAGGTAGACTACACTAGGCAAACCATAGTCAAGTATTCAATGAAGTGAACGCACAAAGACTAATAGCAGCTAGGTAGTAAGGATCAGGTAGGAAGTTATTGTGAAGCCAAATAGAACAAGCAGTCACTCAGTGAAGACAAATGATAGTGCAAACATACAATGACTTCACAAGGAGTAACAGTAAGTAAAGTGAAGTGAAGATGAAACCAGTGACTCGTTGAAGACAATGATTTGTTGGACCAGTTCCAGTTGTTGTGACAACTGTACGTCTGGTTGGAGCGGCTAGGTATTTAAACCTTAGGACACACAGTCCCGGACACCCAGTCCTGAACACGCAGCTCAGGACACCCAGTCCTCACCGTATTCTCCTTGAGCTAAGGTCACATAGACCTCACCCAATCACTCTGGTAAGTCTTCAAGGTAGACTCCCAAACCTTCACAGACTTCGTTCACCGGCAATCCACAATGTCTCTTGGATGCTCAGAACGCGATGCCTAACCGGCTGGAGGATGCACAGTCCTCAAATGTAATAAGTCTTCAAATCACACAGACAAGAAGACTTAAGTGATGCTCAATTCTCTCTGGCTCTGGTGGTTAGGGATTTATCCTCGCAAGGAATTCTCTCTCAAAGGCTTCGAGGTGGGTTGCTCTCAAACGACAAAAGCCGTACTTTCAATCTGAGCAGCCAACCGTTTATGGTTGTAGGGGGTGGGCTATTTATAGCCACTTGGCAACCCGACCTGATTTGTCCGAAATGACCCTGGGTCACTAAGGAACTGACACGTGTTCCAACGGTCAGATTTCAAACTCACACGGCAACTTTACTTGGGCTACAAGAAAAGCTGACTTGTCCGACTCTGGACAAGATTCGCTCTCATAGTCTTCACTCGAAGACATAGGTTTTTGGTTTAGGCATCACTTCAGTCATTCTGACTGGTTCTCTTGGACCCCACTTAACAGTACGGTGGTTCCTATGACTCAACACAAAAGAAAAAGAACTACGAAAGATCTAAGTCTTCGAGCTCCATAGGCTTCATATAGTGTCTTATATGTGAATATCTTCATATACCACCTTTGACTTCAATGTCTTCATACATTTTTAGGGGTCATCTCTGGTAGTAAAACCGAATCAATGAGGGACTTCTACCTGTGTTATCCTGCAATTCTCACAAACACATTAGTCCCTCAACTAGGTTTGTCGTCAATACTCCAAAACCAACTAGGGGTGGCACTAGATGCACTTACAATCTCCCCCTTTTTGGTGATTGATGACAAACTAGTTGAAGTTTTCAACGGGGAATATAATCTGTGAAATTGTAAAGGGTAAGGAATTGTCTTCATAAGTTGCAAGGGCTCCCCCTGAAGATGTGCATATAAGTTAATTTGCTTTCTGGAATGCAAATGCACATGGCAGGTTGTACTTGTGGAGATCCACTTCAACTTATGATGACAATCCACTATGCATGTGAAAGTATATGAAGATAATGACATGCATAATGGAAAATGGACGTCTGCAGAATGAGCTAAGTGCGGAATTTATCGTCGCACATGCGGAATTTATCTTCGCAAAACAAGGTGGCAAATAAGTAGCAGACGACCATCTAGTTTAAGTGTTACAACTCATAAGAACCAAATGTAGCAAAAACGAGAGTTGTAAGCACGAAGCAAAATATAAAGCACCCGCCCATATGGACCCGCTTGAAGACTATCAATCTCATATGCTTCTCCCCCTTTTGTCAGTAATGACCAAAAAGGTTTGAAGACATAGAGCCTCTACTCCTCATGGGAAGTAGGTGAAGTAGCAGGGTTGTTGGTGTTGTTTGGCGGTGCAGAAGAGCTTGGAGGTGCTGAAGGAGGTGGCGGTGAAGTAGCATCGTCTTCTTCCTCAATAATTCTGGCAGTCACTGTGGCACCAGAGGAAGAGAACTCAGAGTCTTCAAGGGATGGAGTTCCTAGCAGCACAGCCCTTCGACGAGGTGTGGAGTCAAACTTGAATGTCTCAGTGAAGCCGTCCTCTTGAAGATCAGCTTCAGAACACATCATCGTGAGCCCTTTCCATGTGCGGCGACAGGTTTCATGGGCAATGAAAGCATTCTTGGTGGCAAGATTTCGAGTGCGATTAACATCCACCAAGAGGCTTTTCATCTGACGCTTCAGCCAGTCATGATGCCTATCCTGTTTTTGATGTAGGGCCACAAGAAGCTCTCGGTCGTTGAGAACACGAGTGCGCTTCTTGGGTCTTGGAGTAGTGGCACTGTCAGTGGCTTCAGTGGAAGCAGAGTGTGGTGCACGTGTAGTGCCAGCCAAAGGATACACGCGAGAAACTGCTTCAACGCCTTCAATGTTCTGAGTAAAACTCTGATGTTCTGCATTCTGAAGACTTAGAGGTTGCTTGGCAGGCTCAGAATAGATGGCTTCAGTAGACATGTCCACGTCAGGCAAGAAGATCTGATGGTTGCGGGCTGAGCGCTGATACGAGATGGCGGAGTGTAGCTTGATCAGCCGCATGACCCAAGGGGCGTAGAACTTCAAACCAAACAGATCAATGCCTGATGCAGCAAGTTGGCGTATGAAGAAGTCATGTGCATTGAAGCATTTGCCATGAAGTATATAGAAGACCAAAGTCTTCATTGCACCTTGAAGCTTGGCATTTGCAGAGTGCCCTTTGATAGGCCAGAGAGTTCGCCTGATGATGTGATAGATGGTTCTTGGCAGATACTCAAGGTCTTCAACGAAGAACTCTGTGGGATAAGCAACATCTTGGGGCAATGGCTTCATCATGCTGAGCATCTGACTCATATCAGGTTCTGGCCGCTGAAAGATGCTCTCAATAGCTTCAGTATGCAGCTGACAGCCTTGCTCGAAGATATCGCCAGGAGTGGGCAAGCCAGTGAGCTTAATGATGTCAAATGCATTGGCTTCGTGATGAACGTTGCCAGTCATCCACTCCAGGACCCAAGTCTTCGGATCTCTGTTGTACCCTCTGATGTGAAGTGTGGCATAGAATTGAAGCAGCAACTCTTCATTCCAATGCTCTTCGTCAGTAATGAACGGCAGCAGTCCAACTTCCTTGAAGAAATCTAAAGCTTCTTCCAGACAGGGCAGACCAGCTATAGCTTCAACGTCAAGGCGCTTGTGTGGGAAGATGCGACCTTGGTTGTACAGAATGCAAGAGTAATAGCTTCGCTGAGGATAGCTCCAGAACCGATCAGATGATATCCTTTCCCTTGAGTAGGGGTTCCTGGAGCTATTGAAGAATGTGTTGTCTGCCCTGAAGCCATTGATGTTGAAGGAGCCAGGTGCTGATGTAGGACCTAGAAACCTTGGCAGTCTTGGGATTGGCTTCTGGACCTGAGGCATGTGCTCAACATGATAGTCAAATTGGGGACCGGCAGCAGACTCAGGAACAGAAGTGGCGGGATCAGTGGCTTCGCTGTCTTCTGAAACTTTTGCTGGGGAGGGCTCCACATTAGCTTCATTGGTGGTTGTGGCAGCCTCACGATTTTCATCCTCCACTTGACTAGCTGGAGGGTCGGTCACAAGCACATTCTCCTGGAGAACTGCTTCTTGGTGGGACAGGGGAGTGGGATCTTGTGGGACTCCTTCTTCTGCGGCTGATGCAGCCGGAATGTCTTCAGCAGAGACTTGGGGCCTTGGACCTTTGCGAAGCCTGCGGAGCGCAGACGACGCCTGTGGAGTTGGAGTGGGCTGGGCCTCATAGTCTTCTTCCTCTTGTGGGCGATCCGCCCATGAAGCATCATGTGCAATTGGCGTCAGTGGACGACCAATGCTGATGAGTTTACTGTTTTCATGCTGAGGAAGGACTGCACCATCTTCTACATTGTCATGTTGATCAATGTCTTCAGCAGCGATGGGATCAGCTGCTGGAATGTCTTCAGCTTCATGAGCCTCTGTGGAAGCAGGCTCATGAATTGTCAGTTGTTGTTCAGCTTCAGGATAGACCATAGAAATGGGTTCAACTATCAAGGGCTCTGTGGAAGCAGCCAGAGCTTTCTTGGTCTTCCTCTTCTTCTTGGAGGGGGCAGTAGGAGAGGCTTCAGAGTGTTTCCTCTTCCTGGCTTCAGCCTCAGCAGTCCTTGTCTTCTTAAGCTCTGAAGCTGTTGATCGGCTTTTTGGCTTCGAGCCAGTCAGTCTAGTTGGGAAGACAATCGGAACTGCTTCTTGCCTTGATGCATTGGGTTCAGCCGTAGCAGGCTTCTTCTTCTTCTTTGCGGCCATCCTGGGGTCGATGTCAGGACGCCCAAGTGCCTTGCGCTTCTCAGCCTCATTATAGGTTGCACACATCTGTCAGCAAGAGTCTTCATGCACTCACGCGAACCCTGAGCTTCTGCACGCTTCTTCACAAAGGCTTCCTTGAGCTCGTGCATCATTGTCTTGAAGTTCTTCACTTCTTGCACACTAAGCTTGACCATATGCTTCTTGAACTGAGCCTTTTCATAGTCAATCTTCTGCTTCAGTTCAACAATGCGCTGGGCAATAGCAAGTTCTGAAGCAATGGCGCCTTAGAAGGCGACACTGAGGCCAATGGGTAGCTACAGATCTTCAAAGCTGATGTTTGGCGTGTCAAACCACTCATCAATGAAGTTGTGGATGATGGTGACATCAAAGAGAGGCAGATCATTGAAGATTTCTGCTTCTTCTTTGCTCTTGATGAGTTGCTCAAGAGCGTCATCTGCAAGATCTTCATCACTTGACAGATCAATGTCGTCATTGCGCAGAATGGCAGCAGCTGTTAGCTCTTTGCCAGTGTGAGACAGAGGCATCTTGGCCTTGTGGGGCTTGGAGACGTGTGATAAGTCTTCAGACTGCACACTGTCTTCAGGAGGTGCAGTTGCCAATGGCTTCGCCCTTGAGATTTTTGGTGAAGGGGACGGCTTTGAAGGTTTTGGCTTCTTCAACTGCTTTGGCTTCGGCACTGCGGGCGCGTCATCAGACTCAGTGTCAGCTGCAGGCTCATTCACTGCAGTCCCTTGAACCAAGATGTAGGTGATGAGGCCTTCAAGGTTGGCGAATGGACCGATGACATTGGGTTCTGCATGTCGTGTGCCATCTGCCCTTGGAGATGAGGGACCAGGGTTGAAGTCGAACCCAAAAGTCTTCTTGTTCTGCTTCGCTGAGTTCTGAGCAAACTGGAAGTTGCGCTTGAACAGATTGTCGTCACGACACCATAGCAGTGACAACGAGTGTGCATCAGCAGGCTGTGGTCCATGGACCATGCATGGATAGAAGCCTTGAGCAATGGCTTCATCTCTGGACCTGGGTAGAAGATTCTTGAATAGGATGTCTCCCCACGGTCTCTTGATGGCGTTTTTCTCAGCATACTCCTGGGTCACAAATCTGTATTTGAACCATTGTTCTGCCCAATATCTTCGAATCCATTGGATTCGGGTCTTGCGCTGACTATAATCCTCTTCAGGATCTGTCTTGTACATTTCTGAGAGTTCATCTGGCAGATCTCTGGAGGTCTCACCATGACGCTTTCTGCCACCCTTCCTTGCTGCTTTCTCTGAAGCCATAAACTTTAACCTGAAAGGCTTCAAGACGTTCAAAGGCTTCAAAGGTTTTCGTTTGCTGGACCAACAGGAACTGGCTTCGGGAGAATTTATATGATGCTGTAAGAATTCTGCAAATGAATGCAGACTATGAGAACCAAAGAATTCTCCCACGGACATGTACCTGTGACAGCATTAAGGTGCGAGGGAAGGGGAAGAGGTCATATGCATTCTCAGAAGATTTTGAAGATAAATCAGTTTAGAAGACATTGACCTCATCGTGCGAAGACATTCACTCACAGATAAGAAGTTGGTTCCAGATTTGTACGAATCCACAGATCAGTACAAGTGAGGAATCTAACTACTTTATGAAGCACAAGTGAATATACTAGGCATGTTATGAGATGCAGTATGAGAGAGATCTAGCTTGTGTGAACAGAAACTGCTTGTGGTAGAAAGTGACAAATCCATAGGATCAATGGTGCTGTAAAAAAGAGGCAGTTTTATTTACCACACTAAGAACTGCTAGACGGAGTGTAAGATGAGGCCGAGCAGTTCGATCTTCCGTGCCCTAACTTGGCGACGGAGGACACCTATGGCGACGGCGGAGAGGACGATGTCCATGGTCGGCGTGAAGACGGCGTCAGAGAGGTTGCGGCAGCGAAGCGCTTCGTCGCCGGTGTCGTCGAGGGCTAGCGGTGGCGCTAGGGTTCGTGCGAGGGTGGAAGAAGAGATAATAACCGCTGTGACTGTGTATTTATAGGTACATGGGCGGCACTGTGCTATTACACAGGTGCCCCTGGCGATTCGCATCTAAGGAACACGTGGCCATTATGCGGAATTTTGGGGTTTGTTCCACGTCCCACGCATGCCTGGATTGTCGGGTGGTCGTTCCTACTTCTCCGGATTTCATGTGGAGGAATGAGCATTGAAAACAGACTTAATGGTTGTCTCTGTATCTTTTGCTGACAAGGACGCAGAGAAGACATTCGACAGTTTCAATAGAATGCATATGACTTGGGGAGATAGAGTTTGAGATAGAAAGCATAGAGAGGTTAGGGTCCTATCACATTCACTTAGTTCAAAAGAATCAACACGAAGACATAGCTATAAGTGAATGTTGTAGAGGACAGAACACTAGTAT
>NC_041380.1:287090091-287107746 GCF_002162155.2 Triticum dicoccoides | reverse complement strand
AAGACATTGCAAGGTAACGCCATGAGTGAAACACTTCAAGATAGAACGTTTGGTGGTGGCGTTACCCACCGTATAGGAATTATTAGACCCAGACACTGCGCACAATTATCGTGGCACTCCAAAGTCAAATTCTACATTAATGTATTCACACTTAGAATGTATGTCTTCATTGATTGAAGATATACTTTACTTCGTGTGTTGCACATCTAAGTCATCAATATGCATAAGGGTTAGGATGTGTGCCTGATCACAGGACATTTGAGGATTCCAGGATATTTAGCTCACACCGTAACTTGCAAAACCTCTTCTCATCCAAGGGCTTGGTGAAGATATCTGCCAATTGCTCTTCAGTGTTGACGTGTATGATATCAATGTCTTCCTTCACAACATGATCTCTGAGAAAGTGATGACGAATTTCAATGTGCTTTGTCTTCGAGTGCTGAACTGGGTTGTTGGCAATCTTGATGGCGCTTTCGTTGTCGCAGTAAAGTGGCACTTGCTTCAGATGAATGCCATAGTCCTTGAGTGTTTGCTTCATCCACAGAAGCTGAGCGCAGCAAGATCCAGCAGCAATGTATTCAGATTTAGCGGTGGAGAGAGATACACAGTTCTGCTTCTTTGAAGACCAACATACAAGTGATCGTCCCAGAAAGTGACATGTGCCTGATGTAGACTTGCGATCAACTTTGTCACCAGCATAATCAGCATCCGACAATCCAACCAGATCAAAGTCTTCGCCCTGTACATCCTCGCGTTGTCAATGAAGTGCAGATTGAAAGAATAATTGATAGCATCAATGCACCTGGTCCACTCACTCGTTCAAGGGCAACTCAGCTAGCAAATTTCTGTGGGCACTTCGCATTCGTCTCAATAGCAGAACCCAAGAAAGTTGAAGAAGCCTTCATGGAACCTGAATGGATTCAAGCTATGCAAGAAGAGCTTCAATAGTTTGAGCTGAATAATGTATGGGAACTGGTTAAGCGTCCTGATCCACGGAAGCGCAACATAATAGGCACCAAATGGATATACCGCAACAAGCAAGATGAGCATGGTCAAGTTGTCAGAAACAAAGCTCGTCTCGTTGCTCAAGGATATACTCAAGTGGAAGGCATTGACTTCGATGAAACATTTGCTCCTGTAGCTAGACTTGAAGCCATACGCATACTGCTGGCCTATGCAAATCATCATAACATACTTCTATATCAAATGGATGTGAAGAGTGTCTTTCTCAATGGCAAGATTGAAGAAGAAGTGTATGTTGCACAACCACCTGGCTTTGAAAATCCAAAACATCTTGACATGGTATACAAGCTCAACAAGGCACTGTATGGCCTCAAACAAGCCCCTCGGGCCTGGTATAACACACTCAAATACTTCCTGAAGAGCAAAGGCTTCATACCTGGTTCCCTGGATCCCACTCTTTTCACAAAGACATATGATGGTGAACTGTTTGTGTGCCAAATATATGTGGATGACATTATCTTCGGCTGCACCAATCAGAAGTACAGTGAAGAGTTTGGATATATGATGCAAGAGCAATATCAGATGTCCATGATGGGGGAGTTGAAGTTCTTCCTCGGTCTTCAAATACGACAACAACGCAATGGCATCTTCATATCTCAAGAGAAGTATCTCAAAGATTGCCTGAAGAAGTTCGGTATGCAAGACTGCAAAGGCTTCACAACACCAATGCCAGCCAAACATCATCTGGGTCCTGACGACAATGGTAAAGAGTTCGATCAAAAGGTATACCGCTCCATGATTGGTTCTTTACTTTATCTATGTGCATCTAGGCCAGATATTATGCTTAGTGTTTGCATGTGTGCTCGATTTCAAGCGGCACCAAAGGAGTCGCATCACTTAGCTGTGAAGCGAATTCTTCGATATTTGGCTCACACCCCAACTCTAGGATTATGGCATCCAAAGGGCTCGGAGTTTGATCTAGTTGGATTCTCGGATGCTGATTATGCTGGTGACAAAGTTGATCGCAAGTCTACATCAGGCACATGTCACTTTCTGGGACGATCACTTGTATGTTGGTCTTCAAAGAAGCAGAACTGTGTATCTCTCTCCACTGCTGAATCTGAATACATTGCTGCTGGATCTTGCTGCGCTCAGCTTCTGTGGATGAAGCAAACACTCAAGGACTATGGCATTCATTTGAAGCAAGTGCCACTTTACCCTTGCTGTTCATTGTTGTTGTTGGAAGGAATGTTGTTGTTGTTGTTGGAAGGAATGTCTTCAGGCTAAGCATTGTCTTCATGTTGATCAGGTGCTGAAATGATAAGTTCTTCTTCAGGATGAGCTTCAGAAGGTATAATTTCTCCAGTTCCCATTAGCTTGATTGATTCACTGGATGGAACTTCATCTAGCACATTTGACAGCTGCTCTCTTTGTGAACCGTTGGTCTCATCGAACCGCACATCCACTGTTTCAACCACTTTGTAATGAAAGAGATTGAAGACTCTGTAGGAGTGCGAATCCTTTCCATATCCAAGCATAAAACCCTCATGTGTTTTTGGTGCAAATTTTGAGGTGTGATGTGGGTCCTTGATCCAGCACCTTGCGCCAAATACTCTGAAGTAACTGACATTTGGCTTCTTGCCAGTAAGGAGTTCATAAGATGTCTTGTTCAGTAGCTTGTGAAGATAAACACAATTGATTGTATGGCATGCAGTATCAATGGCTTTGGGCCAGAATTTTCTTGGGGTCTTGTATTCATCTAGCATCGTTCTGGCCATCTCAATTAGTGTTCTGTTCTTGCATTCGACGACGCCATTCTGCTGTGGCGTGTACGGGGCTGAGAATTCATGTGTGATTCCCAAGGTATCAAGATATGTATCAAGGCCAGTGTTCTTGAATTCAGTGCCATTGTCACTTCTGATGTGCTTTATCTTGGCGCCAAAATTGTTCATAGCTCGATTGGCGAAGCGTCTGAAGACATCCTGCACTTCAGTCTTGTAAAGGATTATGTGCACCCAAGTATATCTAGAATAATCATCAACAATAACGAAGCCATAGAGGCAAGCAGTAGTAGTTAGAGTTGAGTTATGAGTGGGACCAAAAAGATCCATGTGAAGCAGTTCGAAGGGTCGAGTAGTGGTCATGATTGTCTTCGAGGGATGTTTGGCCCTCGTCATCTTCCCTGCTTCACAGGCACCGCATAAGTGGTCTTTCTTGAACTTGACGCCCTCGATGCCTATGACATGCTTCTTCTTCGCAAGGGTGTGGAGGTTCCTCATGCCAGCATGTCCAAGCCTCTGATGCCAGAGCCAGCATTCTGAAGCCTTTGCTAGAAGACATACTTCAAGCTGTGGCCCTGCTGAGAAATCTACCACGTACAAATCATCTTTTCGATACCCTTCAAACACTAGAGACTTGTCAGATTCCATTAGTACAAGGCAACGATATTTTCCAAACATTACGATCATGTTCAAATCGCAAAGCATTGAGACAGACATTAAGTTGAAGCCAAGGGATTCAACAAGCATGACTTTATCCATGTGTTGATCCTTTGAGATTGCAACTCTACCTAGACCCAATACCTTACTTTTACCAGTGTCAGCAAATGTGATGTGGCTCTTGTCGGATGGACGTAAGGTTGAGTCCATAAGAAGACTTCTTTTGCCAGTCATGTGATTTGTACACCCACTGTCAATAATCCATTCTGAAGACGCTGGTGTCGTACCCTACAGTGCAGTTAGGGGGATAGGCTTCACCAAGAGCATTATGAAGCAAAAACATTTGACGAACCAATGGGTTATGAAAGCTTAGATCCAGGTTAGGACTAATAGGGAGAGTAGCAAGCGATTCAGGTACGAAGTACATAGTAAGACCATTTGGGCATTTGATCTTGTGCCCTACAAGATGTTTAAGGTCCCCAGCAATAGCGTCAGACGATTTTGGTTTTCTGCTGGAGACCTTTCCCTGCAAAAGAGAGTTAAGCTTTCTTAGCCACCCACATCAAGGGCGGCTTAGAAGCAATAAGTCTAAGTGCAACATCTGAGAATTTGGCTTTGAAGCCTTAGCAAACAGTCTTGCAGGCGGACAATAGTACTCATAAGAATAAGCAGAATAGTTATTGGTCTTATGAACATGGCGGTTTGATGAACCGCTCTCATATTCATATGCCTGAGTATGGTTTCCCTGCAAAACATTTGCGTTAGTGCGACTCAGGTGAGTCCTCTGTCTGTATGAAGCCTTTGGACCGTATGAAGCCTTTGGTCTGAGGTTTGTCTTCTTCACGTGAGGTGTCATGATGACATTCACAGGAAGACTCTCCAGACACCTTTTCGGAACCCAGATCTTCTTCATAGGAGGTCCATTCCTGCAGTTAGTACCAATGTACCTGGCAAACACTTCATCATTCTGATTCTTAAACAATATATAGTTTGCATCAAAGGATTCATCAATGATAATGGGGTTAGCACAAGTGAAGCCAGATAGATTGGATGGATCTGCTGAAGGTTCCTTTGCAGCAACCCACATGGTTTTGGGGTACTGCTCAGGTTTCCAGTAAGAGCCATCTGCATTCATTTTCCTTACGAACCCTACACCCTCTTTCCTAGGGTTTCGGTTCAGAATCTGCTTTTTCAGGACATCAGATAGCGTCTGATGCCCTTTAAGACTTTTGTACATCCCTGTTTCAAGCAATGTCTTCAACCTAGCATTCTCATCAGCAATAGCGGTGGTATCCTCAGCAAAGGGGTTAGTTACCACATCAACAGTTGAAGATATTGCAACAGCAGCAGCAGTAGAACATTCAGCAACAGAAGCAGCATTATCACGCTCAATGCATTTAAGACATGGTGGTTCAAATCCTTCCTGAGCGGGACTAGTCTGTTTGGCGCGAAGTGACTCGTTTTCCGTTTGAAGTTCTTCATGAATCACTCTCAATTTCTCAAGATATTGCTTCCTTTGAAGATAATCATAGGAAAGCTTTTCATGAGTTGTTGAGAGAGTTTCATGACGACTTTCAAGTTCCTGATACTTAACGTGAAGATTTTTTATGTCTTCAATTAAGGATTCAGATCGAGTCATTTCAGCACCTAACAGATCATCGCTTCTATCTAACAGTTTTTGAATATGTTCCATAGCTTTCTGTTGTTCAGTTGCAATTTGTTTTGTAGCTAGGTTTTGAACCACAATCAGAGTCATCGTCGCTAGATGTTTGATAGTGAGTAGTGCGTGTGTTTATCTTGGCACCGCGTGCCATGAAGCAGTAGGTAGAAGCGGAGTAGTCCTTGTCATTTGCATCGGTGTCGGTGATGAAGTCATTGTCTTCAGTGTTGAAGATGGACTTGGCAACGTATGCTGTAGCCAGACTTGCGACGCCTGAGTCGGATTCCTCCTCAGACTCCACCTCCGCCTCCTCAGAAGTAGACTCCTCCTCTGAATCCATTTCCTTGCCAACAAACGCACGTGCCTTGCCAGATGAGCTCTTCTTGTGTGATGAAGACTTTGAGGAAGACTTGGAAGAAGACTTTAAGTATTTCTTCTTCTTCTTGTCGTCAGAGTCATATTCCTTGCTCTTCTTCTTCTTTTTGTTCTCATTGTCCCACTGTGGACACTCAGAGATGAAGTGGCCAAGTTTCTTGCACTTGTGACATGTTTTCTTCTTGTAGTCATGAGCAGGAGCTTCATCATTCCTTGAACTTGATCGGGAAGACTTTCTGAAGCCTTTCTTCTTGGTGAATTTTTGGAACTTCTTGACAAGCATAGCAAGTTTCCTTCCAATGTCTTCAAGATCATCAGAACTGCTGTCAGATTCTTCTTCAGATGAGGAGACAGCTTTTGCCTTCAAGGCACGAGTTCTCCCATAGTTTGGACCGTAGATATCTCTTTTCTCCGAAAGCTGAAACTCATGTGTGTTGAGCCTCTCAAGTATGTCAGACGGATCGAGTGTCTTGAAATCAGGAAGTTCTTGAATCATCAGGGCCAGGATGTCAAACGAACTATCAAGTGATCTCAACAGCATCTTGACGACTTCGTGTTTGGTAATCTCAGTGGCGCCGAGGGCTTGAAGCTCATTTGTGATGTCAGTGAGTCGGTCAAATGTGTGCTGGACATTCTCATTGTCATTTCGCTTGAAGCGGTTGAAGAGGTTGCGAAGGACACTGATTCTCTGATCTCTTTGGGTTGAGATGCCTTCATTGACCTTGGAGAACCAGTCCCAGACCAGCTTAGATGTCTTCAAAGCACTCACACGGCCATACTGTCCTTTGGTCAGATGACCACAGATGATATTCTTGGCAGTAGAGTCCAGTTGAACTAATTTCTTGACATCAACAGCAGTGACACCTTCTCCAGCCTTGGGAACGCCGTTCTCGACGACATACCATAGGTCGACGCCAATGGCTTCAAGATGCATGCGCATCTTATTCTTCCAGTAGGGATATTCAATTCCATCGAAGACGGGGCACGCAGCGGAGATTTTAATTATCCCTGCAGTCGACATAGCTAAAACTCCAGGTGATTAAACCGAATCACACAGAACAAGGGAGCACCTTGCTCTGATACCAATTGAAAGTGCGTTATATCGACTAGAGGGGGGTGAATAGGTGATTTTTATGAAAGTATTCAGAACATAGAAGTTTTGAAGACAAACGATAAAACTAAACCTATTACCATGCATCAGAAGGTAGACTACACTAGGCAAACCATAGTCAAGTATTCAATGAAGTGAACGCACAAAGACTAATAGCAGCTAGGTAGTAAGGATCAGGTAGGAAGTTATTGTGAAGCCAAACAGAACACGCAGTCACTCAGTGAAGACAAATGATAGTGCAAACATACAATGACTTCACAAGGAGTAACAGTAAGTAAAGTGAAGTGAAGATGAAACCAGTGGCTCGTTGAAGACAATGATTTGTTGGACCAGTTCCAGTTGCTGTGACAACTGTACGTCTGGTTGGAGTGGCTAGGTATTTAAACCTTAGGACACATAGTCGTGGACACCCAGTCCTGAACACGCAGCTCAGGACACCCAGTCCTCACCGTATTCTCCTTGAGCTAAGGTCACATAGACCTCGCCCAATCACTCTGGTAAGTCTTCAAGGTAGACTCCCAAACCTTCACAGACTTCGTTCACCGGCAATCCACAATGTCTCTTGGATGCTCAGAACGCGACGCCTAACCGGCTGGAGGATGCACAGTCCTCAAGTGTAATAAGTCTTCAGATCACACAGACAAGAAGACTTAAGTGATGCCCAATTCTCTCTGGCTCTGGTGGTTAGGGCTTTATCCTCGCAAGGAATTCTCTCTCAAAGGCTTCGAGGTGGGTTGCTCTCAAACGACAAAAGCCGTACTTTCAATCTGAGCAGCCAACCGTTTATGGTTGTAGGGGGTGGGCTATTTATAGCCACTTGGCAACCCGACCTGATTTGTCCGAAATGACCCTGGGTCACTAAGGAACTGACACGTGTTCCAACGGTCAGATTTCAAACTCACACGGCAACTTTACTTGGGCTACAAGAAAAGCTGACTTGTCCGACTCTGGACAAGATTCGCTCTCATAGTCTTCACTCAAAGACATAGGTTTTTGGTTTAGGCATCACTTCAGTCATTCTAACTGGTTCTCTTGGACCCCACTTAACAGTACGGTGGTTCCTATGACTCAACACAAAAGAAAAAGAACTACAAAAGATCTAAGTCTTCGAGCTCCATAGGCTTCATATAGTGTCTTATATGTGAATATCTTCATATACCACCTTTGACTTCAATGTCTTCATACATTTTTAGGGGTCATCTCTGGTAGTAAAACCGAATCAATGAGGGACTTCTACCTGTGTTATCCTGCAATTCTCACAAACACATTAGTCCCTCAACTAGGTTTGTCGTCAATACTCCAAAACCAACTAGGGGTGGCACTAGATGCACTTACAGGACTAAACTTCCCACCACCTGCCATCTCATACATGGGCCTCAAGATTAACCAGGGATTAGTGTCTTATATGGGCCTAAGCCCATCCATAATCCAACAATCCCCCACCAGATCTCGAGGCACATAAGTTTGTTAACTATTCCAAACAATGTTTGATATACCAGAATTTTCAGTGGGGACTGTTAAGTTGAACTTCCACCTAGGGCAACAGCATTCGACTTCTTCACAACTGAACAATGAACTATGCCTTGAATTGTCAGTTTGGCGTGCAGAAGTTTCGCCTATTGTCAGCTGATACGTGGCTGCCGAAGGCTAAACCCCACGGGTGGAGCTTATTAGTCATACTCCGTACCTTCTCATCAGCTTACTAGAGATTACCCAATCTCATAGACCGTGACCAACAATCGGGCTCACATAGGTGTGTTCTTCAAAAGCATGCTCTGTAGGTTAGCATCTTGCTTACATAAGATTTGGAACACATTAAGATAAAAGTCAGCCTGCCTTACAGAATTGAGAGTATTACTGCATCTCCAACAGAGTGGGTTTATTAAGGATACGCTCCTCAGTTGACCGCTGGATTTTTTTCCCAGGTCATAATTCATGGGATCTCCGATCGCATAGGTTGTTTTACCCCCATGGCAACTTACATGGGTCTCATACCCATCTCCCTCGATGCATTTTCTATCACAATCTGTGATAGCCCTTTCGTAAAAGGGTCTTCCAGATTCTTAGCCATCTGGATATAATCCAACGCTATTACCCCAGAGTTTCTTGATTTTCTGACAGATTTCAATCTTCTTCTTATGTGCTTTGTGGATTTCATGTTGTCCTTTGAAGTCTTAGCCTTGGCAATCATCGTTTGATTGTCACAGTTCATAAGGACAGTCGGCATTGGTTTGTCAACCACCGGCAAATCCATCAAAAGCTCTCGAAGCCATTCTGCTTCGATGCATGATGTGTCTAATGCTGTGAGTTCTGCTTCCATAGTCGAGCTGGTTAACATCGTCTGCTTGTAAGACTTTCAGGAAACAGCACCACCACAAGTGTGAAGCCATGTGCACTTGTGGCTTTCATGTCATCAGCATCAGATATCCAATTCGAATCACTATACCCCTCAAGTACCGTCGGGTACCCAAAATAGTGAATTCCATAGTTCATAGTACCTTGCAAGTAACGCATCACTCGCTCAACAGCATGCCAATGCACATCTCCCGGACTGGAAACAAACCGTCTTAGTTTGCACACAGCAAATGAGATGTCAGGATGAGCAGCACATGCTAGGTACATCAGTGAACCAACCACTTGAGAGTATCTCAATTGATCTACGGCCATGCCTTCGAAATTTCGAATCCGCACACTAGAATAATATGGTGTTGCAGAAGGTTTGCAGTCTGAATATCCAAACTGGCTCAAAATCTTGTCAACATAGTGGGATTGCAAAAGCGTAATTTCACCCTCAGAATTTCTCAGTAGCTTGATATTCAAGATAACATCAGCCACACCCAGGTCTTTCATCTCAAAGTTATGAGATAGAAAGGCCTTGACCTCCTGAATGACTTTGAGGTGGGTCCCAAATATTAGTATGGCATCGACATATAGACATAGTATAACTCCTTCGTGCCCACCATAGCGATAGTATACACATTTGCCAGCTTCATTCACAACAAAGCCAACAAATGTCAGAGTAGTGTTGAACTTCTCATGCCATTGCTTAGGCACTTGTTTCAGGCCATACAAATATTTCACTAGCTTGCACACCTTTCTTTCCTGACC
Organism: Triticum dicoccoides; assembly: GCF_002162155.2. Taxonomy (NCBI): domain Eukaryota; kingdom Viridiplantae; phylum Streptophyta; class Magnoliopsida; order Poales; family Poaceae; genus Triticum; species Triticum dicoccoides. Next base: position 287,098,091 of record NC_041380.1, on the reverse strand, counting down.
ATTTACTATAAATCCATCTGGCTGTTGCATGTAAATTTCCTCGTCTAGCTCTCCGCTAAGGAAAGCCGTCTTAACGTCCATCTGATGGACGAGAAGACCATGCGAGCCAGCCAAAGCGAGTAACACTCGAATGGTTGTCATTCTAGCCACAAGTGAATAAGTGACGAAGAAATCTTCTTCTTTTTTCTGGGTATAACCCTTGGCCACAAGCCTCGCCTTGTACTTCTCAACAGTACCATCAGGCCTAAGCTTCTTCTTGAACACCCACTTACATCCCAATGGTTTACAACCATAAGGACGATCAGTGATTTCCCATGTCCCATTAGCCAAGATGGAATCCATCTCGCTACGGACCGCATCCTTCCATTAGTCAGCATCCGAGGATGCATTGGCTTCTGAAATAGAACTCGGAGTGTCATCATCCACGAGGTACACGAGGAAATCATCACCAAAGGACTTTGCAATCCTCTATCTCTTGCTCCTAACAGAAGCTTCCTCGTCATCCGCCGTGGAACTCTCATCACTTTTATGTTCATAGTATTTCATTGGAATGGCAGGTTCAGGAGTCTCAGCAGATTCCAGTCTAGAAGTGCTTTGCATATCTCTCATGGGGAAAATATCCTCAAAGCATGTAGCATCCCTAGACTCCATGATCGTATCGACCTTCAAGTCGTGTACATCAGATTTCACAACTAGAAATCTATAGCCAACGCTATGCTTGGCATAGCCAAGAAAAACGCAGTCCACGGTCTTTGGTCTCAACTTGCGCTTTTTTGTTATCAGCACGTTGACTTTCGCCAAACAACCCCAAGTTCGCAAGTAAGAGAGTGTAGTTCTTTTCTTTTCCCATTGCTCATAAGGAGTAGTCTCATTATCCTTTGTGGGAACTTTATTCAGGACATGACACGATGTCAATACAGCCTCCCCCCACCATGCCTTGGATAAACCCGTTGTATCTAACATGGCGTTAACCAAATCAGTTAGAGTACGGTTTTTCCGTTCAGCAATCCCGTATGATTGGGGTGAGTAGGGAGGTGTCCTCTCATGAATAATACCATGTTTCGCACAGAATAAATCAAACTCTTTAGAAAAGTACTCTCCACCATGATCAGACCGGACTCATTTTATTTTCGTCTCAAGTTGGTTCTCAACTTCAGCCTTATAGACTTTAAAATAGTGTAGAGCCTCATCCTTAGTATTTAACAAATACACATAGCAGAATCTAGTGGAATCATCAATCAGAGTCATGACGTATTTCTTTCCACTTTTAGTCAACACACCATTCATCTCACAGAGATCTGAATGTATGAGCTCTAATTGTGCTAGGTGTCTCTCCTTCGCAAGCTTGTGAGGCTTACGAGGTTGCTTAGCTTGCACACACGCATGGCACTTAGAGCCTTTGGCTAAAATGAAACTCGGAATTAAGTCCATCTTAGCTAGCCGCGTCATACAACCGAAATTTATGTGACAAAGACGTGAATGCCAAACCTTAGATTCGTTTACATCGGAATGAATTTGGTTCACGATTTTATTGCAGAATCCTCTCGAGAAAGGCGAAACAAACCACCACAATCATATACTTTTTCAACAAATAGTCCATACCGAGATACGACTACTTTGTTAGACTCAAATACTAACTTAAACCCTTTTTTACATAGAAGGAAGCCACTAATGAGATTCTTCTTTATGGCGGGGACATGTTGCACGTTCATCTGTTGCATGATCTTTCTTGAAGTAGACTTCAGATCTACCATGCCAACACCATGAACAGAAGCATGTGTGCCATTCCCCATCAGGACGGAACAATTTCGTGCGACCTGGTAAGAAGAAAACAAAGACACATCGTGCACGGCTCGGCTCATTCCCGCAACCCGCGGCAAAAGCTAAGAGTTGCAAAAGTGAAATGAAAAATTATCATTTTTGTCATGGAATGGCAAAAGTGATATATTATCAAAAGCTAAGAGTGGCAAAAGTGAGATGTCAAATTCTAGAGTGGCATAATGAAAGTTGGCAAAAACTAGAGTGGCAAAAACAAAGTTTTTTCCTTTATAAAGAGGTCTCGGCTCTCCTCAACTAGCAAGGTGGGACTAAACTTCTCATCACCTGCCATCTCATACATGAGCCTTAAGATTAATCAGGGATTAATGTCTTATATAGATCTATACCCATCCATAGTCCAACAGTTTTTTTTCTGTTGCGGGCTATTTTGCTAGTTAAAGGAAAAAGCAACTGGACGGGTGGATCACGCCGGGCGTGCATGGGCATGCCTGGATGCTTCCGGTTGAAACAAGCATGCCTGCCGACATGGGAATGATGAAAAGACGGAAAGCTTAATAGCTGCTGGTGGCACGCGTCGCCTTACTTGATTCTCCTTGGACGGGGGGTACTTAACCGACGATACTTCCAGCGCAAACCATTCTCCCGGATTGATTCCTTGGCTTTCCCCGCCCCTCCCCTCCCCTCCCTTCCATAATCCCTCCATTTAACCCCCTCCGTTTGCTTCGCTCTGCCTGCCTCATCCTCGTGCTTAAGCTTCTCGCCATCAGCTGGGAGAGATATCTTGAGCAGAGCAGCAGGAGGAGCCACAGCTTCAGCCTTCAGGTACGTACGCTGATATATACGGTTGTTTTCCCACCAGGCAGAGCTCATATACTATATCTTTGACAGTAGTTCGGGGCTACATGTTCGTCACTCGTCAGTGAGATGTTTTCTTTCCCTCCTCGTTTTGCAGGTCGCGCGTCAGAGCACCAGCAGCCGGCAAGATGCAGATGGTACTGATAATCTCGCTGCCCCTCGTGGCGCTGGTGGTGATCATCGCCATCATCCTTTGCATCGTCTGCCGTTAACCAGCCAGCCAGCTCGCCTCGCCGGATGTTGCGTATCATGTAGCCTCGTAGTAGTAGTGTTGTTGCTGCGTCTGTCTCATACTGTCATCGTGTATTTTGTCTGCAGCTCTTGCTCGGTGTGATCGCTATCCCCTTTTCTCCTACTAGCTTCTCGACATGAAATGTACTATTGAGTATTGATTGATCCATGTGTCTGTTCGTGTGTGTGCGGGTGTCAGTACAGTGCATACTGCCGTGTAATGTAAGCTCTTGACTTTGTCGCAAAAAAAGGAAGCTCCCGAAGAATTCTTCAGATATTGGCCACGCTTCTTTCAGCAGAGTGTGATCGCCGCGTCTGTCTTTCGTTTGCGCTCACCCCTGGTTGTCCGTCCAACCAGACGCACGCACGTGGCGCACCGTCCACCGGACGCAGACGTCTCCCTGACACCTGGGCCCGGGCGTGGCTCCGGGGTCCTCGGTTCACACTCGCGAGCCACACGTCACGCGTTTTTCCGCTTCTACTTTCTTCCTTTCTTCTCCACTCCAATCTTCTCTGCCTGATTAGCGATTATTTTAGCCCACGCACCGGCACCAACACCACTTGCCCCATCGCCGCCAAGCTCCACTGCTCCGCTCCTCCCCTCCGCCTCCCTCCCAAGCCTCTCGTCTCCGACGGATCAAGGAAGGAGGCCAGGAGCAGCAGCAAGATCAGCAGCTCGATTGGGCAGGTACTGTGCTAGACAATTAATTCTCATCTTGTCCCTGTCAAATCTTGTTTTTTGTTTTTGGATTTATTCCTCAGTGAGCTCCAGGACTCACGCACGGGTGACCCCTCTGTTGACTGGCTCCAAGAGTGATCCAGTCGGTACTGCTCTGCAGCTTTCGAATAGCGAGTACAAGTACTAATTATTTAGCTCGAATTAGACCACCCAGCTGCTGCTTAGGATTGAGTAGCACTAGCAGTTGTTCTAATTCAGTCAAATCGGAGGGAGTTTCACCAATTATAATGGATCAGGAACCTATAGTCCACCACCTACATCACCTACAATCTTCTGTTGTAGAGAGCTTTATTTAGCCAGGTTTGACCCATGCGAAAGGACGGCACGCCAACGAGGAATCGAATCCATCGTTTCACTGATAATTGTCTAATTGATGTGGTCATTCAAGGGAATTAGATCCCCATCCCCCCACCTTTGGTAATAATTAAGGGGCTGGCTTTGCCTTTGCTGAGCATCCAAGCCTCGAACAAGCCAAGATCGAGGCGGATGCTTGACAAGTTGCAAGCAATCCTTACAAGATTTGGTGCGGCTCAGGAAATATGAATTACAAGTTCTTTCAAATTTGAACTAAAACCATGATGTTTATTTTGGATCGGAGGGAGTAACTCATTCCCGTTTGAATCTTTCTGCGCGATTAGAGGGTCTGACCCACTGTTGGAGCATTAGATCCACAGGCGGCCGTTGAACAGCAGTTCAGGCCTTCAGGGAGAGATAGACTGAAAAGGCAATGGCATAGCATTTTGATATTGCTTTGCTTTCTACCCCTCTTGAGAGCTGAGACTTCAGAGTAGCACTTTTCTGTTTCTCGACGTAAAAAACCAAGAATGAAAGATTAAATTTTCGATTATTCTGTCTGCAGGCAAGGGGCGGATGGAGTTCGTGCTCATCGTATCCCTGCCGCTCCTCATCCTGATCCTCATCATCGCCGTCGTCCTCTGCATCGTCTGCCGCTAGCCACATGCCGACGCCAAAGCGCTCGTCTCTGCTCGGTCTGCTGTGACTGTGGTCGCACCATATGTTGTGTTAATCAATCCAATATTACATCATGACTCGGCATAGAAAAGAAAAGAAAAAAGGCTCCTCTCCACCACCATTTCTATTTTTCTGTTCTGTCACTGTGGTGTGATTAGCTGGCTATAGCTTTACTGGCTTTCCTGATGGCAACAAAAGCATCGATCCCGTGCGTCGATGCGCAATGCATATGATATACTTATGTGGCTGTAAAAAAAGAGAACAAATTCCGTTCCTGCTCTGATTGATTCGGGGAGGTTGAATACCTGGAAGTGCATCTTCTTTTTACTGTATCTTTTCTTCACGTTCTTCCGAGTTGTTCCAGATCAGAATGTTGCGGCCTTGCAGGTTCAGGAGGCTGATGCGCCCTGACCAGCTTTCAGGTTGCGAATCTACTATGTGCCGTGCTCCCAGTTCATACTTTCGTCTACTTTGTACCATTTGTCGCGCCGCCCCACGAGAAAAGGCGCCCGATTTCTTAGCGAAGAAACGTAGCGCGAAGCCGGCCGAATCTGACAGAGTGGAATAACGCCTTGTGCCCAGTCCCCACGCATTCCCTGTGTTCCAGTCTGCATGTTTCTTGGCTGAGCGGAAAGAGCTTGAGAAGCATGAAGAGCCCATATAAAACTCACGAAACTACTTTGCGCAGGACAGGGCGTGGCCGATGTAAAAGATATGTTTGGGAAACTGCACGACACCCAATATGGGTGTGACTATCTCATATAGAGGGTGTTTGGATCACTAGTGACTAGAGACTAGTAGTAGTCACTTTTAGTCAGTAAACCTTCAAACATCCCTGACTAATGGGTGACTAAAACTAGTGTAGTCCCTAGTCACCCCACCCCCAACTAAAAGTGACTAAAGTCTCTCTAATTAATTGGCGGGCCCATCCTGTTGCGGGCACAAGGGAGAGAAGAGAGATAAATGGAAGGGAGAGAGAAAAATTTAATACTGAGACATTTAATGCTGACTAGTAGTAGTCACCTTCCAAACAGGGCCTGACTAAAAAACTTTTAGTCTGACTACTACTAGTCACATGACTAGAGAGTATCCAAACACCCTCATATTCTCTCCGTTTCAAAATATAGAGCGCCCGCGCTTTCCGAGGTCAAACTTTGACCATAAATTTAACGAACGAGACCGACTGCAGCGGGAGAAAAAGTTACATAATTAAAAACTTCTTTCGAATACGAATTCATTGATATAACTTTTGCTCCCGCCGCAATCGGTCTTGGTAGTTAAAATTACGGCCAAAATTGAAGCACAGAGATAGAGGAAGCACTATATTATGAAATGGAGAGAGTATATATAAGCTTACACTGTGGTGTACAAATACAAGATACAGGGGTATACATAGAAACTATGTATAAATTGTGCCTACAACCAGTTAGTCACACCACAGTTTTTCTGTTCTGTCACTGTGGTGTAATTAGCTGGCTATAGCTTTACTGGCTTTCCTGATGGCAACAAAGCTGGCTATTATCTGGCTATGTATAAACTATGTATAAATTGTGCCCACTATGGTGTGATTAGCTGGCTATTATCTAACACCCTTGCTCAATCTTAACTGTGGCGTGAAGTACGATGTAAGTTAAAATTGTGCCTACAACCTTCAAACTGCGGTTGTGGAAGTGGCTTCGTGAACTTGACATGAAGAAGTTTCTGTGCAACACGTTCCCTCATAAAATAATAGTCAACCTCGATGTGCTTGGTACGAGCATGAAAAACTGGATTAGATGAATGATACGTCGCACCAATATTATCACACCAAAGAACCGGTGGCTGCTCTTGAGAGACTCCCAACTCTCTCAACAGAGACTATACCCAAATAAGCTCAGCTGTGGCATTGGCAACCATCTTGTACTCTGTTGCAGTGCTACTCCGAGATACTGTGGCCTGCTTGCGCGCACTCCAGGCGATCAAGTTGCGACCAAAGAAGATAGCATAGCCCCTCGTTGATCGTCGGTCATCCAGGCTCCCAGCCCAATCTGCATCAAAGAACGCCAAGGGAGCACTCGAAGAGGTAGACCGAAGATGCAAAAAATAGGAGACATTATGAGAGATGTAACGCGATATACGCTTCACAGCTGACCAGTGTGAAGTCCGAGGAGCATGAAGATATTGGCACATATGGTTGACCGCATAAGAGATGTTCGGCCGTGTGATAGTCAAGTACTGTAAAACCACCAACAATAATGTGATACTTTATAGCATCATCGGAAGGAAGCAAGGCACCAGACATAGGGGAGGTAGCATGATTGCATTGCAACATACTAGCACGTCACAGCAAGTCCAATGAATACTTATATATGCTGAGTGAGAATTAGGCAAGCAGGGGACCATGAAACTGAAGGAAATATGCCCTAGAGGCAATAATAAAGTTATTATTTATATTTCCTTATATCATGATAAATGTTTATTATTCATGCTAGAATTGTATTAACCGGAAACTTAGTACAGGTGTGAATACACAGACAAACAGAGTGTCCCTAGTATGCCTCTACTTGACTAGCTCGGTAATCAAAGATGGTTATGTTTCCTAACCATAGACATGTGTTGTCATTTGATGAACAGGATCACATCATTATAGAATGATGTAATGGACAAGACCCATCTGTTAGCTTAGCATATTGATCGTTTCGTTTTATTGCTATTGCTTTCTTCATGACTTATACATGTTCCTCTAACTATGAGATTATGCAACTCCCGAATACCGGAGGAACACCTTGTGTGCTATCAAACGTCACAATGTAACTGGATGATTATAAAGATGCTCTACAGGTGTCTCGGATGGTGTTTGTTGAGTTGGCATAGATCGAGATTAGGATTTGTCACTCCATGTATCGGAGAGGTATCTCTGGGCCCTCTCGGTAATGCACATCACTATGAGCCTTTCAAGCAATGTGTCTAATGAGTTAGACACGAGATGATGCATTACGGAATGAGTAAAAAGACTTGCCGGTAACGAGATTGAACTACTATGATGATACTGACGATCGAATCTCGGGCAAGTAACATATCGATGACAAAGGGAACAACATATGTTGTTATGCGGTTTTGATCGATAAAGATCTTCGTAGAATATGTAGTAGCCAATATGAGCATCCAGGTTCTGCTATTGGTTATTGACCGGAGATGTGTCTCGCTCATGTCTACATATTTCTCGAACCCGTAGGGTCCTCACGCTTAACGTTCGATGATGATTTGTATTATGAGTTATGTGATTTCATGACCCAAGATTGTTCGAAGTCCCAGATGAGACCACGGACATGACAAGGAGTCTCGAAATGGTTGAGAGGTAAAGATTCATATATTGTAAGGTAACATTCAGACACCGGAATGGTTCGGGTCATTTTGGATAAGTTTTGGAGTACTGGGGGTTACC
>NC_041380.1:287083993-287089613 GCF_002162155.2 Triticum dicoccoides | reverse complement strand
GTCCGAATTGCACTGCGCCCCCTCTTTCCTTCTCCCCTCTCCTCCTTCCCTCTCTCCCCCTCTCTTGGAAAGGAAGGGGACTCCAATTAGGATTGGGAATCCTAGTTGGACTCCCCATGGCGTGCGCCCTCCTTGGGCCGACCACCTCTCCTCCCCCCCTTTATATACATGGGAGGGGGGCACCCCAAAGACACAACAAGTCTTCTCTTAGCCGTGTGCGGTGCCCCCCTCCACAGTTACACACCTCGGTCATATCGTCGTAGTGCTTAGGTGAAGCCCTACGCCGGTAACTTCATCATCACCGTCGCCACGCTGTCGTGTTGAGGAACTCTCCCTCGTCCTCAACTAGATCAAGAGATCGAGGGACGTCATCGAGCTGAACGTGTGCTGAACGCGGAGGTGCCGCACGTTCGGTGCTAGGATTGGTTGGATCGCGAAAACGTTCAACTACATCAACCGCGTTACTAAACGCTTCCGCTTTCGGTCTACAAGGGTACGTGGACACACTTTCCCCTCTCGTTGCTATGCATCTCCTAGATAGATCTTGCATGATCGTAGGAATTTTTTTGAAATACTGCGTTCCCCAACAGTGGCATCCAAGCCAGGTCTATGCGTAGATGTTATATGAACGAGTAGAACACAAAGAGTTGTGGGCGATAATAGTCATACTGCTTACCAGCAATGTCTTACTTTGATTTGACGGTATTGTTGGATGAAGTGGCCCGGACCGACATTACATGACTGCGTTCATGAGACTAGTTCTACCGACGTGCTTCACACACATGTGGCTAGCGGGTGTCTGTTTCTCCAACTTTAGTTGAATCGAGTTTGACTACGGTCGGTCCTTGTTGAAGGTTAAAACAACAGACTTGACGAAAAATCGTTGTGGTTTTGATGTGTAGGTAAGAATGGTTCTTGCTAGAAACCCATAGTAGCCACGTAAAACTTGCAACAACAAAGTAGAGGACGTCTAACTTGTTTTTGCAGGGCGGGTTGTGATGTGATATGGTCAAGATGTGATGAGATATAAATTGTTGTATGAGATGATCATGTTTTGTTAAAGTTATCGGTAACTGGTAGGAGCCTTATGGTTGTCTCCTTATTGCATAAGATGCAAGCGCCATATAATTGCTTTACTTTATCGCTATGCGATAGCAATAGTTGGTGAGACGACAACGATGCTACGATGGAGATCAAGGTGTCAAGTCGGTGACGATGGTGATCATGACGGTGCTTTGGAGATGGAGATCAAAGGCACAAGATGATGATGGCCATATCATATCACTTATTTTGATTGCATGTGATGTTTATCCTTTATGCATCTTATTTTTCTTATTATAGCGGTAGCATTATAAGATGATATCTCACTAAATTTCAAGGTATAAGTGTTCTCCCTGAGTATGCACCGTTGCTACAGTTCGTCGTGCCGAGACACCACGTGATGATCGGGTGTGATAAGCTCTACGTTCACATACAACAGGTGCAAGCCAGTTTTGCACAAGCAGAATACTCAGGTTAAACTTGACGAGCCTAGCGTATGCAGATATGGTCTCACAACACTCAGACCGAAAGGTCGAGCGTGAATTAGTAGATATGATCAACATAGTGATGTTCGCCATTGAAAACTTCACCATCTCACGTGATGATCGGACATGGTTAAGTTGATATGGATCACGTGATCATTTAGATGACTAGAGGGATGTCTATCTAAGTGGGAGTTATTAAGTAATATGATTAATTGAACTTTAATTTATCATGAACTTAGTACCTGATAGTATTTTGCATGTCTATGTTATTGTAGATCAATGGCCCGTGCTATAATTCCTTTGAATTTAGTGCGTTCCTAGAGAAAGCTAAGTTGAAAGATGATGGTAGCAATTACACGGACTGGGTCCGTAACTTGGGGATTATCCTCATTGCTGCACAAAAAAATTACGTCATGGAAGCACCGCTAGGTGCAAAACCCGCTGCAGGAGCAACTTTAGATGTTATGAACATTTGGCAAAGCAAAGATGATGACTACTCTATAGTTCAGTGTGCCATGCTTTACGGCTTATAATCGGGACTTCAACGACGTTTTGAACGTCATGGAGCATACGGGATGTTCCAGGAGTTGAAGATAATATTTCAAGCAAATGCGTAGATTGAGAGATATGAAGTCTCTAATAAGTTCTACAGCTGCAAGATGGAGGAGAATAGTTCTGTCAGTGAACATATACTCAAAATGTCTGGGTACCACAATCACTTGACTCAACTGGGAGTTAATCTTCCTAATGATAGTGCCATTGACATAGTTCTTCAATCGTTGTCACCAAGCTACAAAAGCTTCGTGATGAACTATAATATGCAAGGGATGGATAGGACAATTCCCAAGCTCTCACTGGTGCGCGTCGTCCTAAGCAAACGGTTTTTAACCCCTTTCCACGATGGCATGTGGGGGGTCCTTCCAACACGACCCAAAAATCGTTGGGGATAGATCCTCCTGGGACATAGGCTGGGGCCGTGTGCGATCGGGCGAGGCATCGAAACCCAATCATTTTTGTAGGTATGTACATCCCACACGGTAATCCAATAAAATCATTTCCATAGGTATGTACATCCCACATGGTGAATCCCAGAAAAACATTTCCGTTCGTATGTATATCACACATAGTCAATCCAAGGAATACATTTCCGTTCTTATGTACATCCCACACAGTCAATCCAAGAAAAACGTTTCCGTTCGTACGTACATCCCACATAGTTTTATTTGTAGGCTCGTGTGTGAAATGTGTAACTATCACACACGGTCTGCCTTGGTTAACTGTTTGCTTTTATCAACTATATCACACACGATTTGATGAAGAAAATTGTGTGGCATTGGGCTATCCATCGCAAGCGCTTTTAGTGCTAGAACCGTTTGCAAAGGTCCGTGACATATTTAGCAGGTTTATTAGTTTACAACTAATAATTCCAGTATTACGTAAATTCACATTTCATATCGAACAACTGTTTGCCAATTTCATATCAGGCACATAAATATATTATAACATCACAGTTCGGTAGCTACATGAAAACAACACGGTACAACATATAGCTAGTTCAACTTCATAAGAACAATATATTCATTTCCCTAATCGAGATCATCCAGGCTCGTCTTATCCACATCTGCTTTCAGTTCAATAAGAACTTGTTTTCCACAGGCCAACTGGGAAAGTGCCTCCTCCTTCGCCAACACCATCTTAGCAAAGTCTGATTTAAAAAAAATCTGAGCTCATTCTCCACCTTCAACTTTTTATCCCGCATCTTCAAATATTCTTCAGCGTTGACAACAGTTTCTCTAAGCCTACATCTGTTCTCTTCCTCATACATGATCTAGAGCTTCGCTAGGCACATCTTCAAAGACTGTGGCCACTCTTGCTCAACCCGCTCCAAGTAAGAACGCTTCCGTTCATCCTATAATATTTAAAACTAGATCAGTAACAACTGTAGGGGAAACGGGTTTATAGCAACATAGAAAATCACCAATGCTTATTTTGAAAAACTGAAAAACATGTTAATTATGGCATATCTTCTCAAAAAGATCAATGTGCAAATGAAATAATTGGTACTGAGACAACAACCAAATCCTGGAACATCAGAAGCTATAATTAACTACAATGATGCTACAAGTTCTTACTCATGTACAATAAATAACAAATTGAACAATTATGAGGAAGGTAAATATAACTGCAACAACATAGCGACAGTGTTTGGATGACAGCAAATTGATACTAATAGGTGTGTACATGCACAATTTTAGTAACATAGAACTAATAGCACTAAGGCCGTCCACTATGTATGCCAAAACTAGGGTAAAGACAACTGTTGCTACATCTCGCACCGGTGCCCTGCACTGGCGAGCCGATGCAGCAGAAAAAAAAGCAGGGACCCGGACTCCGGAGCACGTAGTTGCTCCGATGCCCAGTTCCTTCGTGCCATAAAGATTTAGTATTTTACTGCTTGGCTGCTCGGATGTGTGGACCAAAGTTGGCTGTACAAACTGCTGAAGCAGTGCCAAATAATTTTCTAATGACACCGCTGATGAGATGGCAACAATTTAAGATACCAGGTACAAACTGTGACACTGTCTTAGGATGCGTTTGGTCGAAGGTGTGGTATGAATGGGTTGGGACCATGACAATGTCTGAATCACATCTAACAAATGATTTGTAACAATGAAAGAGGGTCTAACCTTCTTTGCACATGTTAGAAACTTCCTCCCACTGTCCATAGAATCAAATGCAACTAGCTTCACGCATGGAGATTGATGGTGATAACGAGTAGGTAGATCTTCAGCCACCCCGTTCCATTCATTGCCACACATGGTCCTAGGGAGCTGCAAGAGGAAGAAATGACTCAAATCGACCGTCGGGTAAAAATCACTCATTCGAGGTCATAGCCTGAGAGAGAGAAGAGAGTCATACCCGGGTGGTGAAGGAGTCATCGTCGAAGGAGGAACCGCTAGAGAGGTCTTTGCAGAAGACCATGGCGACCCCGGCGGTAGGATGCGAGACGGCGAGAGCGAGGAAGCGGCTATAGCTTAGGAAGGAAGGAGGAAACAGGGAAAATGTGACTTGTGGTCGGGTAGAAAATGGGATGGGGAAGGGGGCGGGGTAGATATTTTGGCGGTAGGCCAAAATTTTGGAAATGTGGAGGTGCCGCTAGACCTTTCACTTTGAACGATTGTGTGTATCGCAAACAATTCTTCTGCTTTACGCGCATGGGATGAGTTTGATAATTCAAATTTTGGTGAAAATTTCCCCGTGTATTTCATTGCATAATTTAACATCGCTTGCTAATTTGGGCACACAAAAGAGCGTACAGCAGACAAACCACACTTACTGAATCGAGCAATTTTAGTAATTAAACAGAGCCAATTGACCTAAACATTGCTCTAACAAAAGACCAACATTAAAAACAAAGCCTAAGTACGCATAATTTTAACAAATCGGCCGCCGCACCGGTCTATGCAACACCGGTGTGAGATGAGACGTCGATGACTTGTCCTGGCGACATGCTGCCGTTGGTGGACTCTGCGCCCCCCTGCTGAAGTCGACCGCATCCTCGTCCTCGTCCTCAGCGCCGCCCTCAAGGTTGTAGTACTCATAGTAGTGGTTGCGCCAGAGCTTGCGTTGGTGCTCCACCGCCGATTCCTCGATGGACAGACTCTTCTCTACCTCGACCTCGGCCACGCGCAACTCCTCCTCTCGACGCTCCTCGATTTTCACCGCCTCCTGCATCTCCAGCTCTCGCTCGACGACCTCATGAGGAAGCAGGTGCTCCATGACCACCGCCGCCTTTTCAAATGTGGGTTGCATGCTGGAGTCCGAGGTGGCCTGGAATATCTTGGTGTGTGCATCCTCGAACTTGGCATGGATGGCCTCGACCCAGGCCAGGGCGACATCGGCGGCACGAACGACGGCTCGAGCGCTCTCGGCGTTTGCAGCCGCCGTCGCAGCAGTAGCTGCAGTCGTATTGGCTACTGTAGCTGCCCTGTCGGCTGCCGCAGACGCCCTCTCGGCGGAAGCGGCCGCACTCAATGCGGATGCAGTGGCACTATTGGCATAGGCGGCCACGCTCTCGGCATAGGCGGCGGCAC